>NW_027510907.1:0-30008 GCF_048772815.1 Callospermophilus lateralis
CCATGTTAGATTTAGAGTTCCAAATTCATCTATGTATATATGAGAGAACAGAGGGAAACCTAACTATAAAAACTGCTAATGTAGACGAACGCATCAACCTAGAAGAACAAAATTTGGTGAGCCAAGTGGGATTTGTGTTCTGATCATTACCACCAAGTATCATCAAGATTGGGTGAAAAAATATTTGCTAGTATTTTGGAAACTCCTAATTTCCTAGAAGATGGCAATCCATCTCAGTGAAAGTGCTTTCCACAGTCTGTGCCTAGGACTACTTGAAGAGGAAACAAACCATAGAGAAAAAACTGAGAACTTTTTTATTTTATCAAGTTTCAAAGAGCTACTAAAAACCATGTTGGATTTAGAGTTCCAAATTCATCTATCTTTATAGGAGAGAACAGAGGGAAACCTAAACATAAAAACTGCTACTGTAGACGAAAGCTTCAAACTAGAAGAATAAAATTTGGTGAGCCAAGTGGGATTTGTCTACTGATCATTACCACCAAGTATCATCAAGATTGGGTGAAAAAATATTTGCTGGTATTTCGGAAACTCGTTATTTCTTAGAAGCTTCTCAACCCATCTCAATGAAAGTACTTTTCCACAGTCTGTGCCTAGGGCTATTGAAGAGAAAACAAACCATAGAGACAAAACTGAGAACTCCTTCATTTTGTCAAGTTTCAAAGAGCTACTACAAACCATGTTGGATTTAGAGTTCCAAAATCATCTATCTATATAGGAGAGAACAGAGGGAAACATAAATATAAAAACTGCTACTGTAGACGAACGCTTCAACCTAGAAGAACAAAATTTGGTGAGCCAAGTGGGATTTGTGTACTGATCATTACGACCAAGTATCATCAAGATTGGGTGAAAAAATATTTTCTGGTATTTCGGAAACTTGTAATTTCTTAGAAGCTTGGCAACCCCTCTCAATGAAAGTGCTTTTCCACAGTCTGTGCCTAGGGTTACTTGAAGAGGAAACAAACCACAGAGACAAAACTGAGAACTCCTTTATTTTGTCAAGTTTCAAAGAGCTACTACACACTATGTTGGTTTTAGAGTTCCAAATTCATCTATCTATATAGGAGAGAACACAGGGAAACCTAAATATAAAAACTGCTACTGTAGACGAACGCTTCAACCTAAAAGAACAAAAATTGGTAAGCCAAGTGGGATTTGTGTACTGATCATTACCACCAAGTATCATCAAGATTGGGTGAAAATATATTTGCTGGTATTTTTGAAACTCGTTATTTCTTAGAAGCTTGGCAACCCATCTCAATGAAAGTGCTTTCCACAGTCTGTGCCTAGGGCTACTTGAAGAGGAAACAAAGCATAGAGACAAAACTGAGAACTCCTTTGTTTTGTCAAGTTTCAAAGAGCTAGTACAAACCATGTTGGATTTAGAGTTCCAAATTCATCTATCTATATAGGAGAGAACAGAGGGAAATCTAAATATAAAAAATGCTACTGTAGACGAACGCTTCAACCTAGAAGAACAAAATTTGGTGAGCCAAGTGGGATTTGTGTACTGATCATTAGCAACAAGTATCATCAAGATTGGGTAAAAAATATTTGCTGGTATTTCGGAAACTTGTTATTTCTTAGAAGGTTGGCAACCCCTCTCAATGAAAGTGCTTTTCCACATTGTGTGCCTAGGGCTACTTGAAGAGGAAACAAACCATAGGGACAAAATTGAGAACTCCTATATTTTGTCAAGTTTCAAAGAGCTACTACAAACCATGTTGGATTTAGAGTTTCAAATTCATCTATTTATATAGGAGAGAACAGAGGAAAACCTAAATATAAAAACTGCTACTGTAGACGAACGCTTCAACCTAGAAGAACAAAATTTGTTGAGCCAAGTGGGATTTGTGTAGTGATCATTAGCAACAAGTATAATCAAGATTTAGTGAAAAAATATTTGCTGGTATTTCGGAAACTCGTTATTTCTTAGAAGTTTGCAACCCCTCTCAATGAAAGTGCTTTTCCACAGTCTGTGCCTAGGGCTACTTGAAGAGGAAACAAACCATAGAGACAAAACTGAGACCTTTTTTATTTTATCAAGTTTCAAAGAGCTACTACAAACCATATTGGATTTAGAGTTTCAAATTCATCTATCTATATAGGAGAGAACAGAGGGAAACCTAAATATAAAAACTTCTACTGTAGACGAAAGCTTCAAACTAGAAGAACAAAATTTGGTGAGCCAAGTGGGATTTGTGTACTGATCATTACCACCAAGTATCATCAAGTTTGGGTGAAAAAATAATTGCTGGTATTTCGGAAACTCGTTATTTCTTAGAAGCGTCTCAACCCATCTCAATGAAAGTACTTTTCAACAGTCTGTGACTAGGGCTACTTGAAGAGGAAACAAAACATAGAGACAAAACTGAGAACTCCTTCATTTTGTCAAGTTTCAAAGAGCTACTACAAACCATGTTGGATTTAGAGTTCCAAAATCATCTATCTATATAAAAGAGATAAGAGGGAAACCTAAATATAAAAACTGCTACTGTAGACGAACGCTTCAACCTAGAAGAACAAAATTTGGTGAGCCAAGTGGGATTTGTGTACTGATCATTAGCTCCACGTATCATCAAGATTGTGTGAAAAAATATTGCTGGTATTTCGGAAACTTGTAATTTCTTAGAAGCCTGGCAACCCCTCTCAATGAAAGTGCTTTTCCACAGTCTGTGCCTAGGGCTACTTGAACAGGATACAAACCATAGAGAAAAAACTGAGAACTCCTTTTTCTTGTCAAGTTTCAAAGAGCTACTACAAATCACGTTGGATTTAGAGTTCCAAATTCATCTATCTATATATTAGAGAACACAGGGAAACCTAAATATAAAAACTGCTACTGTAGACGAACGCTTCAACCTAGAACAACAAAATTTGGTGAGCCAAGTGGGATTTGTGTACTGATCATTACCACCAAGTATCATCAAGATTGGGTGAAAATATATTTGCTGGTATTTTGGAAACTCGTTATTTCTTAGAAGCTTGGCAACCCCTCTCAATGAAAGTGCTTTTACATACTCTGTGCCTAGGGCTACTGAAGAGGAAACAAAGCATAGCGACAAAACTGAGAACTCCTTTATTTTGTCAAGTTTCAAAGAGCTACTACAAACCATGTTGGATTTAGAGTTCCAAATTCATCTATCTATATAGGAGAGAACAGAGGGAAACCTAAATATAAAAACTGCTAGTGTAGACGAACGCTTCAACCTAGAAGAACAAAATTTGGTGAGCCAAGTGGGATTTGTGTACTGATCATTAGCAACCAGCATCATCAAGATTGGGTGACAAAATATTTGCTGGTATTTCGGAAACTTGTTATTTCTTAGAAGCTTGGCAACCCCTCTCAATGAAAGTGCTTTTCCACATTGTGTGCCTAGTGCTACTTGAAGAGGAAACAAACCATAGACACAAAACTGAGAACTCCTTTATTTTGTCAAGTTTCAAACAGGTACTAAAAACCATGTTGGATTTAGAGTTCCAAATTCATCTATTTATATACAAGACAACAGAATTAAACCTAAATATATAAACTGCTACTGTAGATGTACGCTTCAACCTAGAAGAACAAAATTTGGTTAGCCAAGTGGGATTTGTGTACTGATCATTACCACCAAGTATCATCAAGATTGGGTGAAAATATATTTGCTGGTATTTTGGAAACTCGTTATTTCCTAGAAGCTTGGCAACATATCTCAATGAAAGTGCTTTCCACAGACTCTGCCTAGGACTACTTGAAGAGGAAACAAACCATAGAGAAAAAACTGAGAACTCCTTTATTTTGTCAAGTTTCAAAGAGCTACTACAAACCATGTTGGATTTAGAGTTCCAAATTCATCTACCTATATAGGAGATAACAGAGGGAAACCTAAATATAAAAACTGCTACTGTAGACGAACGCTTCAACCTAGAAGAACAAAATTTGGTGAGCCAAGTGGGATTTGTGTACTGATCATTAGCAACAAGTATCATCAAGATTGGGTAAAAAATATTTACTGGTATTTCGGAAACTCCTTATTTCTTAGGAGCTTGGCAACCCCTCTCAATGAAAGTGCTTTTCCACAGTGTGTGCCTAGGGCTACTTGAAGAGGAAACAAACCATAGAGACAAAACTGAGAACTCCTTTATTTTGTCAAGGTTCAAAGAGCTACTATAAACCATGTTTTATTTAGAGTTCCAAAATCATCTATCTCTATAGGAGAGAACAGAGGGAAACCTAAATATAAAAACTGCTACTGTAGACGAAAGCTACAAACTAGAAGAACAAAAATTGGTGAGCCAAGTGGGATTTGTGTACTGATCATTACCACCAAGTATCATCAAGTTTGGGTGAAAAAATATTTGCTGGTATTTCGGAAACTCGTTATTTCTTAGAAGCTTCTCAACCCATCTCAATGAAAGTACTTTTCCACAGTCTGTGCCTAGGGCTACTTGAAGAGGAAACAAACCATAGAGACATATCTGAGAACTCCTTCATTTTGTCAAGTTTCAAAGAGCTACTACAAACCATGTTGGATTTAGAGTTCCAAAATCATCTATGTATATAAAAGAGAACAGAGGGAAACCTAAATAAAAAAACTGCTACTGTAGACGAACACTTCAAACTAGAAGAACAAAATTTGGTGAGCCAAGTGGATTTGTGTACTGATCATTACCACCAAGTATCATCAAGATTGGGTGAAAAAAATATTTGCTGGTATTTCAGAAACTCGTTATTTCTTAGAAGCTTGGCAACCCCTCTCAATGAAAGTGCTTTTTCACAGTCTGTGCCTAGGGCTACTTGAAGAGGAAACAAACCATAGAGACAAAACTGAGAACTCCTTTATTTTGTCAAGTTTCAAAGAGCTACTACAAACCATGTTGGATTTAGAGTTCAAAATTCATCTATTTATATAGGAGAGAACACAGGGAAACCTAAATATAAAAACTGCTACTGTAGACGAACGCTTCAACCTAGAAGAACAAAATTTGGTGAGCCAAGTGGGATTTGTGTACTGATCATTACCACCGAGTATCATCAAGATTGGGTGAAAATATATTTGCTGGTATTTTGGAAACTCGTTATTTCTTAGAAGCTTCGCAACCCATCTCTCTGAAAGTGATTTCCACAGTATGTGCCTAGGGCTACTTGAAGAGGAAACAAACCATAGAGACAAAACTGAGAACTCCTTTATTTTGTCAAGTTTCAAAGAGCTACTACATACCATGTTGGATTTAGAGTTCCAAATTCATCTATCTATATAGGAGAGGACAGAGGGAAACCTAAATATAAAAACTGCTACTGTAGACTTACGCTTCAACCTAGAAGAACAAAATTTGGTGAGCCAAGTGGGATTTGTGTACTGATCATTAGCAACAAGTATCATCAAGATTGGGTAAAAAATATTTGCTGGTATTTCGGAAACTTGTTATTTCTTAGAAGCTTGGCAACCCCTCTCAATGAAAGTGCTTTTCCACATTGTGTGCCTAGGGCTAGTTGAAGAGGAAACAAACCATAGACACAAAACTGAGAACTCCTTTATTTTGTCAAGTTTCAAAGATGTACTAAAAACCATGTTGGATTTAGAGTTCCAAATTTATCTATTTATGTACGAGAGAACAGAATGAAACCTAAATATAAAAACTGCTATTGTAGACGAACGCTTCAACCTAGAAGAACAAAATTTGGTTAGCCAAGTGGGATTTGTGTACTGATCATTAGCAACAAGTATAATCAAGATTTATTGAAAAAATATTTGCTGGTATTTCGGGAACTCGTTATTTCTTAGAAGATTCTCAATCCATCTCAATGAAAGTACTTTTCCACAGTCTGTGCCTAGGGCTACTTGAAGAGGAAACAAACCATAGAGACAAAACTGAGAACTCCTTCATTTTGTCATGTTTCAAAGAGCTACTACAACCATGTTGGATTTAGAGTTGCAAAATCATCTATCTATATAAAAGAGAACAGAGGGAAACCTAAACATAAAAACTGCTACTGAAGACGAACGCTTCAACCTAGAAGAACAAAATTTGGTGAGCCAAGTGGATTTGTGTACTGATCATTACCACCAAGTATCATCTAGATTGGGTGAAAAAATATTTGCTGGTATTTCGGAAACTCGTAATTTCTAAGAAGCTTGGCAACCCCTCTCAATGAAAGTGCTTTTCCACAGTCTGTGACTAGGGCTACTTGAAGAGGAAACAAACCATAGAGGCAAAACTGAGAACTCCTTCATTTTGTCAAGTTTCAAAGAGCTACTACAAACCATGTTGGATTTAGAGTTGCAAAATCATCTATCTATATAAAAGAGAACAGAGGGAATCCTAAACATAAAAACTGCTACTGAAGACGAATGCTTCAACCTAGAAGAACAAAATTTGGTGAGCCAAGTGGATTTGTGTACTGATCATTACCACCAAGTATCATCTAGATTGGGTGAAAAAATATTTGCTGGTATTTCGGAAACTCGTAATTTCTAAGAAGCTTGGCAACCCCTCTCAATGAAAGTGCTTTTCCACAGTCTGTGCCTAGGGCTACTTGAAGAGGAAACAAAACATAGAGACAAAACTGAGAACTCCTTCATTTTGTCAAGTTTCAAAGAGCTACTACAAACCATGTTGGATTTAGAGTTGCAAAATCATCTATCTATATAAAAGAGAACAGAGGGAAACCTAAACATAAAAACTGCTACTGAAGACGAACGCTTCAACCTAGAAGAACAAAATTTGGTGAGCCAAGTGGATTTGTGTACTGATCATTACCACCAAGTATCATCTAGATTGGGTGAAAAAATATTTGCTGGTATTTCGGAAACTCGTAATTTCTAAGAAGCTTGGCAACCCCTCTCAATGAAAGTGCTTTTCCACAGTCTGTGCCTAGGGCTACTTGAAGAGGAAACAAACCATAGAGACAAAACTGAGAACTCCTTCATTTTGTCAAGTTTCAAAGAGCTACTACAAACCATGTTGAATTTAGAGTTGCAAAATAATCTATCTATCTATATAAAAGAGAACAGAGGGAAACCTAAACATAAAAACTGCTACTGAAGACGAACGCTTCAACCTAGAAGAACAAAATTTGGTGAGCCAAGTGGATTTGTGTACTGATCATTACCACCAAGTATCATCTAGATTGGGTGAAAAAATTTTTCCTGGTATTTCGGAAACTTGTAATTTCTTAGAAGCTTGGCAACCCCTCTCAATGAAAGTGCTTTTCCACAGTCTGTGACTAGGGTTACTTGAAGAGGAAACAAACCATAGAGACAAAACTGAGAACTCCTTTATTTTGTCAAGTTTCAAAGAGCTACTACAAACCATGTTGGATTTAGAGTTCCAAATTCATCTATCTATATAGGAGAGAACACAGGGAAACCTAAATATAAAAACTGCTACTGTAGACGAACGCTTCAACCTAGAAGAACAAAATTTGGTGAGCCAAGTGGGATTTGTGTACTGATCATTACGACCAAGTATCATCAAGTTTGGGTGAAAAAATATTTGCTGGTATTTCGGAAACTCGATATTTCTTAGAAGCTCGGCAACCCCTATCAATGTAAGTGCTTTTCCACAGTCTGTGCCTAGGGCTACTTGAAGAGGAAACAAACCATAGAGACAAAACTGAGAACTCCTTTTTCTTGTCAAGTTTCAAAGAGCTACTACAATCCATGTTGGATTTA
Source organism: Callospermophilus lateralis (assembly GCF_048772815.1). Taxonomy (NCBI): domain Eukaryota; kingdom Metazoa; phylum Chordata; class Mammalia; order Rodentia; family Sciuridae; genus Callospermophilus; species Callospermophilus lateralis. The sequence continues at coordinate 7,680 of NW_027510907.1, forward strand.
GAGTTCCAAATTCATCAATGTATATAGGAGAGAACAGAGAGAAACCTAAATATAAAAACTGCTACTGTAGACGAACGCTTCAACCTAGAAGAACAAAATTTGGTGAGCCAAGTTTGATTTGTGTACTGATCATTAGCAACAAGTATCATCAAGATTGGGTGAAAAAATATTTGCTGGTATTTCGGAAACTTGTAATTTCTTAGAAGCTTGGCAACCCCTCCAATGAAAGTGCTTTTCCACAGTCTGTGCCTAGAGCTACTTGAAGAGGAAACAAACCATAAAGACAAAACTGAGAACTCCTTTATTTTGTCAAGTTTCAAATGCTACTACAAACCATGTTGGATTTAGAGTTCCAAATTCATCTATTTATATAGGAGAGAACACAGGGAAACCTAAATATATAAACTGCTACTGTAGACGAACGCTTCAACCTAGAAGAACAAAATTTGGTGAGCGAAGTGGGATTTGTGTACTGATCATTACCACCAAATATCAGCAAGATTGGGTGAAAATATATTTGCTGGTATTTTGGAAACTCGTTATTTCTTAGAAGCTTTGCAACCCATCTCAATGAAAGTGCTTTCCACAGTCTGTGCCTAGGACTACTTGAAGAGGAAACAAACCATAGAGACAAAACTGAGAATTCCTTTATTTTGTCAAGTTTCAAAGAGCTACTACAAACCATGTTGGATTTAGAGTTCCAAATTCATCTATCTATATAGGAGAGAACAGAGGGAAACCTAAATATAAAAATTGCTACTGTAGACGAACGCTTCAACCTAGAAGAACAAAATTTGGTGAGCCAAGTTTGATTTGTGTACTGATCATTAGCAACAAGTATAATCAAGATTGGGTAAAAAATATTTGCTGGTATTTCGGAAACTTTTTATTTCTTAGAAGCTTGGCAATCCCTCTCAATGAAAGTGCTTTTCCACAGTGTCTGCCTAGGGCTACTTGAAGAGGAAACAAACCATAGAGACAAAACTGAGAACTCCTTTATTTTGTCAAGTTTCAAAGAGGTACTAAAAAAACAAGTTGGATTTAGAGTTCCAAATTCATCTATCTATATATGAGAGAACAGAGTGAAACCTAAATATAAAAACTGCTACTGTAGATGAACGCTTCAACATAGAAGAACAAAATTTGGTGAGCCAAGTGGGATTTGTGTACTGATCATTACCACCAAGTATCTTCAAGATTGGGTGAAAAAATATTTGCTGGTATTTCGGAAACTCGTAATTTCTTAGTAGCTTGGCAACCCCTCTCAATGAAAGTGCTTTTCCACAGTCTGTGCCTAGGGCTACTTGAAGAGGAAACAAACCATAGAGACAAAACTGAGAATTCCTTTATTTTGTCAAGTTTCAAAGAGCTACTACAAACCATGTAGGATTTAGAGTTCCAAATCCATCTATCTATATAGGAGAGAACACAGGGAAACCTAAATATAAAAAGTGCTACTGTAGACGAACGCTTCAAACTAGAAGAACAAAATTTGGTGAGCCAAGTGGATTTGTGTACTGATCATTACCACCAAGTATCATCACGATTGGGTGAAAAAATATTTGCTGGTATTTCGGAAACTTGTAATTTCTTAGAAGCTTGGCAACCCCTCTCAATGAAAGTGCTTTTCCTCAGTCTGTGCCTAGAGCTACTTGAAGAGGAAACAAACCATAGAGACAAAACTGAGAACTCCTTTATTTTGTCAAGTTTCAAAAGCTACTACAAACCATGTTGGATTTAGAGTTCCAAATTCATCTATCTATATAGGAGAGAACAGAGGGAAACCTAAATATAAAAACTGCTACTGTAGACGAACGCTTCAAACTAGAAGAACAAAATTTGGTGAGCCAAGTGGGATTTGTGTACTGATCATTAGCAACAAGTATCATCATGATTTAGTGAAAAAATATTTGCTGGTATTTTGGAAACTCGTTATTTCATAGAAGCTTGGCAACACCTCTCAATGAAAGTGCCTTTCAACATTCTTTGCCTTGGGCTTCTATGAGGAAACAAACCATAGAGACAAAACGGAGAACTCCTTTATTTTGTCAAGTTTCAAAGAGCTACTACAATCCATGTTGGATTTAGAGTTCCAAATTCATCTATCTATATAGGAGAGAACAGAGAGAAACCTAAATATAAAAACAGCTACTGTAGACGAACGCTTCAACCTAGAAGAACAAAATTTGGTGAGCCAAGTGGGATTTGTGTACTGATCATTACCACCAAGTATCATCAAGATTGGGTGAAAAAATATTTGCTGGTATTTCGGAAACTCGTTATTTCTTAGAAGCTTGGCAACCCCTCTCAATGAAAGTGCTTTTCCACAGTCTGTGCCTAGGGCTACTTGAAGAGGAAACAAACCATACAGACAAAACTGAGAACTCCTTTATTTTATCAAGTTTAAAAGACCTACTACAAACCATGTTGGATTTAGAGTTCCATATTCATCTATCTATATATGAGAGAACAGAGGGAAACCTAACTATAAAAACTGCTACTGTAGACGAACGCATCAACATAGAAGATCAAAATTTGGTGAGCCAAGTGGGATTTGTGTACTGATCATTACCACCAAGTATCATCAAGATTGGGTGAAAAAATATTTGCTGGTATTTTGGAAACTCGTTATTTCTTAGAAGCTTGGCAACCCATCTCAGTGAAAGTGCTTTCCACAGTCTGTGCCAAGGACTACTTGAAGAGGAAACAAACCATAGGGACAAAACTGAGAACTTTTTTATTTTATCAAGTTTCAAAGAGCTACTACAAACCATGTTGGATTTAGAGTTCCAAATTCATCTATCTATATAGAAGAGAACAGAGAGAAACCTAAATATAAAAACTGCTACTGTAGACGAAAGCTTCAAACTAGAAGAACAAAATTCGGTGAACCAAGTGGGATTTGTGTACTGATCATTACCACCAAGTATCATCAAGTTTGGGTGAAAAAATATTTGCTGGTATTTCGGAAACTCGTTATTTCTTAGAAGCTTCTCAACCCATCTCAATGAAAGTTCTTTTCCACAGTCTGTGCCTAGGGCTACTTGAAGAGGAAACAAACCATAGAGACAAAACTGAGAACTCCTTTATTTTGTCAAGTTTCAAAGAGCTACTACAAACCATGTTGGATTTAGAGTTCCAAATTCATCTATCTATATAGGAGAGAACACAGGGAAACCTAAATATAAAAACTGCTACTGTAGACGAACACTTAACCCTAGAAGAACAAAATTTGGTGAGCCAAGTGGGATTCGTGTACTGATCATTACCACCAAATATCCTCAAGATTGGGTGAAAAAATATTTGCTGGTATTTCATAAACTCGTAATTTCTAAGAAGCTTAGCAACCCCTCTCAATGAAAGTGCTTTTAAACAGTCTGTGCCTAGGGCTACTTGAAGAGGAAACAAACCATAGAGACAAAACTGAGAACTCCTTTATTTTATCAAGTTTCAAAGAGCTACTACAAACCATGTTAGATTTAGAGTTCCAAATTCATCTATGTATATATGAGAGAACAGAGGGAAACCTAACTATAAAAACTGCTAATGTAGACGAACGCATCAACCTAGAAGAACAAAATTTGGTGAGCCAAGTGGGATTTGTGTACTGATCATTACCACCAAGTATCATCAAGATTGGGTGAAAAAATATTTGCTAGTATTTTGGAAACTCCTAATTTCCTAGAAGATGGCAATCCATCTCAGTGAAAGTGCTTTCCACAGTCTGTGCCTAGGACTACTTGAAGAGGAAACAAACCATAGAGAAAAAACTGAGAACTTTTTTATTTTATCAAGTTTCAAAGAGCTACTAAAAACCATGTTGGATTTAGAGTTCCAAATTCATCTATCTTTATAGGAGAGAACAGAGGGAAACCTAAACATAAAAACTGCTACTGTAGACGAAAGCTTCAAACTAGAAGAATAAAATTTGGTGAGCCAAGTGGGATTTGTCTACTGATCATTACCACCAAGTATCATCAAGATTGGGTGAAAAAATATTTGCTGGTATTTCGGAAACTCGTTATTTCTTAGAAGCTTCTCAACCCATCTCAATGAAAGTACTTTTCCACAGTCTGTGCCTAGGGCTATTGAAGAGAAAACAAACCATAGAGACAAAACTGAGAACTCCTTCATTTTGTCAAGTTTCAAAGAGCTACTACAAACCATGTTGGATTTAGAGTTCCAAAATCATCTATCTATATAGGAGAGAACAGAGGGAAACATAAATATAAAAACTGCTACTGTAGACGAACGCTTCAACCTAGAAGAACAAAATTTGGTGAGCCAAGTGGGATTTGTGTACTGATCATTACGACCAAGTATCATCAAGATTGGGTGAAAAAATATTTTCTGGTATTTCGGAAACTTGTAATTTCTTAGAAGCTTGGCAACCCCTCTCAATGAAAGTGCTTTTCCACAGTCTGTGCCTAGGGTTACTTGAAGAGGAAACAAACCACAGAGACAAAACTGAGAACTCCTTTATTTTGTCAAGTTTCAAAGAGCTACTACACACTATGTTGGTTTTAGAGTTCCAAATTCATCTATCTATATAGGAGAGAACACAGGGAAACCTAAATATAAAAACTGCTACTGTAGACGAACGCTTCAACCTAAAAGAACAAAAATTGGTAAGCCAAGTGGGATTTGTGTACTGATCATTACCACCAAGTATCATCAAGATTGGGTGAAAATATATTTGCTGGTATTTTTGAAACTCGTTATTTCTTAGAAGCTTGGCAACCCATCTCAATGAAAGTGCTTTCCACAGTCTGTGCCTAGGGCTACTTGAAGAGGAAACAAAGCATAGAGACAAAACTGAGAACTCCTTTGTTTTGTCAAGTTTCAAAGAGCTAGTACAAACCATGTTGGATTTAGAGTTCCAAATTCATCTATCTATATAGGAGAGAACAGAGGGAAATCTAAATATAAAAAATGCTACTGTAGACGAACGCTTCAACCTAGAAGAACAAAATTTGGTGAGCCAAGTGGGATTTGTGTACTGATCATTAGCAACAAGTATCATCAAGATTGGGTAAAAAATATTTGCTGGTATTTCGGAAACTTGTTATTTCTTAGAAGGTTGGCAACCCCTCTCAATGAAAGTGCTTTTCCACATTGTGTGCCTAGGGCTACTTGAAGAGGAAACAAACCATAGGGACAAAATTGAGAACTCCTATATTTTGTCAAGTTTCAAAGAGCTACTACAAACCATGTTGGATTTAGAGTTTCAAATTCATCTATTTATATAGGAGAGAACAGAGGAAAACCTAAATATAAAAACTGCTACTGTAGACGAACGCTTCAACCTAGAAGAACAAAATTTGTTGAGCCAAGTGGGATTTGTGTAGTGATCATTAGCAACAAGTATAATCAAGATTTAGTGAAAAAATATTTGCTGGTATTTCGGAAACTCGTTATTTCTTAGAAGTTTGCAACCCCTCTCAATGAAAGTGCTTTTCCACAGTCTGTGCCTAGGGCTACTTGAAGAGGAAACAAACCATAGAGACAAAACTGAGACCTTTTTTATTTTATCAAGTTTCAAAGAGCTACTACAAACCATATTGGATTTAGAGTTTCAAATTCATCTATCTATATAGGAGAGAACAGAGGGAAACCTAAATATAAAAACTTCTACTGTAGACGAAAGCTTCAAACTAGAAGAACAAAATTTGGTGAGCCAAGTGGGATTTGTGTACTGATCATTACCACCAAGTATCATCAAGTTTGGGTGAAAAAATAATTGCTGGTATTTCGGAAACTCGTTATTTCTTAGAAGCGTCTCAACCCATCTCAATGAAAGTACTTTTCAACAGTCTGTGACTAGGGCTACTTGAAGAGGAAACAAAACATAGAGACAAAACTGAGAACTCCTTCATTTTGTCAAGTTTCAAAGAGCTACTACAAACCATGTTGGATTTAGAGTTCCAAAATCATCTATCTATATAAAAGAGATAAGAGGGAAACCTAAATATAAAAACTGCTACTGTAGACGAACGCTTCAACCTAGAAGAACAAAATTTGGTGAGCCAAGTGGGATTTGTGTACTGATCATTAGCTCCACGTATCATCAAGATTGTGTGAAAAAATATTGCTGGTATTTCGGAAACTTGTAATTTCTTAGAAGCCTGGCAACCCCTCTCAATGAAAGTGCTTTTCCACAGTCTGTGCCTAGGGCTACTTGAACAGGATACAAACCATAGAGAAAAAACTGAGAACTCCTTTTTCTTGTCAAGTTTCAAAGAGCTACTACAAATCACGTTGGATTTAGAGTTCCAAATTCATCTATCTATATATTAGAGAACACAGGGAAACCTAAATATAAAAACTGCTACTGTAGACGAACGCTTCAACCTAGAACAACAAAATTTGGTGAGCCAAGTGGGATTTGTGTACTGATCATTACCACCAAGTATCATCAAGATTGGGTGAAAATATATTTGCTGGTATTTTGGAAACTCGTTATTTCTTAGAAGCTTGGCAACCCCTCTCAATGAAAGTGCTTTTACATACTCTGTGCCTAGGGCTACTGAAGAGGAAACAAAGCATAGCGACAAAACTGAGAACTCCTTTATTTTGTCAAGTTTCAAAGAGCTACTACAAACCATGTTGGATTTAGAGTTCCAAATTCATCTATCTATATAGGAGAGAACAGAGGGAAACCTAAATATAAAAACTGCTAGTGTAGATGAACGCTTCAACCTAGAAGAACAAAATTTGGTGAGCCAAGTGGGATTTGTGTACTGATCATTAGCAACCAGCATCATCAAGATTGGGTGACAAAATATTTGCTGGTATTTCGGAAACTTGTTATTTCTTAGAAGCTTGGCAACCCCTCTCAATGAAAGTGCTTTTCCACATTGTGTGCCTAGTGCTACTTGAAGAGGAAACAAACCATAGACACAAAACTGAGAACTCCTTTATTTTGTCAAGTTTCAAACAGGTACTAAAAACCATGTTGGATTTAGAGTTCCAAATTCATCTATTTATATACAAGACAACAGAATTAAACCTAAATATATAAACTGCTACTGTAGATGTACGCTTCAACCTAGAAGAACAAAATTTGGTTAGCCAAGTGGGATTTGTGTACTGATCATTACCACCAAGTATCATCAAGATTGGGTGAAAATATATTTGCTGGTATTTTGGAAACTCGTTATTTCCTAGAAGCTTGGCAACATATCTCAATGAAAGTGCTTTCCACAGACTCTGCCTAGGACTACTTGAAGAGGAAACAAACCATAGAGAAAAAACTGAGAACTCCTTTATTTTGTCAAGTTTCAAAGAGCTACTACAAACCATGTTGGATTTAGAGTTCCAAATTCATCTACCTATATAGGAGATAACAGAGGGAAACCTAAATATAAAAACTGCTACTGTAGACGAACGCTTCAACCTAGAAGAACAAAATTTGGTGAGCCAAGTGGGATTTGTGTACTGATCATTAGCAACAAGTATCATCAAGATTGGGTAAAAAATATTTACTGGTATTTCGGAAACTCCTTATTTCTTAGGAGCTTGGCAACCCCTCTCAATGAAAGTGCTTTTCCACAGTGTGTGCCTAGGGCTACTTGAAGAGGAAACAAACCATAGAGACAAAACTGAGAACTCCTTTATTTTGTCAAGTTTCAAAGAGCTACTATAAACCATGTTGGATTTAGAGTTCCAAATTCATTTATTTATATAGGAGAGAACAGAGGGAAACCTAAATGTAAAAACTGCTACTGTAGATGAACGCTTCAACCTAGAAGAACAAAATTTGGTGAGCCAAGTGGGATTTGTGTACTGATCATTACCACCAAGTATCATCAAGATTGGGTTAAAATATATCTGCTGGTATTTTGGAAACTCGTTATTTCCTAGAAGCTTGGCAACATATCTCAATGAAAGTGCTTTCCACAGACTCTGCCTAGGACTACTTGAAGAGGAAACAAACCATAGAGACAAAACTGAGAACTCCTTTATTTTGTCAAGTTTCAAAGAGCTACTACAAACCATGTTGGATTTAGAGTTCCAAATTCATCTATCTATATAGGAGATAACAGAGGGAAACCTAAATATAAAAACTGCTGCTGTAGACGAACGCTTCAACCTAGAAGAACAAAATTTGGTGAGCCAAGTGGGATTTGTGTACTGGTCATTAGCAACAAGTATCATCAAGATTGGGTAAAAAATATTTACTGGTATTTCGGAAACTCCTTATTTCTTAGGAGCTTGGCAACCCCTCTCAATGAAAGTGCTTTTCCACAGTGTGTGCCTAGGGCTACTTGAAGAGGAAACAAACCAGAGAGACAAAACTGAGAACTCCTTTATTTTGTCAAGTTTCAAAGAGCTACTATAAACCATGTTGGATTTAGAGTTCCAAATTCATTTATTTATATAGGAGAGAACAGAGGGAAACCTAAATATAAAAACTGCTACTGTAGACGAACGCTTCAACCTAGAAGAACAAAATTTGGTGAGCCAAGTGGGATTGGTGTACTGATCATTACCACCAAGTATCATCAAGATTGGGTGAAAAAATATTTGCTGGTATTTCATAAACTCGTAATTTCTAAGAAGCTTGGCAACCCCTCTCAATGAAAGTGCTTTCCCACAGTCTGTGCCTAGGGCTACTTGAAGAGGAAACAAACCATAGAGACAAAACTGAGAACTCCTATATTTTATCAAGTTTCAAAGAGCTACTACAAACCATGTTAGATTTAGAGTTCCAAATTCATCTATGTATATATGAGAGAACAGAGGGAAACCTAACTATAAAAACTGCTAATGTAGACAAACGCATCAACCTAGAAGAACAAAATTTGGTGAGAAAAGTGGGATTTGTGTACTGATCATTACCACCAAGTATCATCAAGATTGGGTGAAAAAATATTTGCTAGTATTTTGGAAACTCGTAATTTCCTAGAAGCTTGGCAACCCATCTCAGTGAAAGTGCTTTCCACAGTCTGTGCCTAGGACTACTTGTAGAGGAAACAAACAATAGAGACAAAACTGAGAACTTTTTTATTTTATCAAGTTTCAAAGAGCTACTACAAACCATGTTGGATTTAGAGTTCCAAATTCATCTATCTATATAGGAGAGAACAGAGGGAAATCTAAATATAAAAACTGCTACTGTAGAAGAAAGCTTCAAACTAGAAGAACAAAATTTGGTGAGCCAAGTGGGATTTGTCTACTGATCATTACCACCAAGTATCATCAAGATTGGGTGAAAAAATATTTGCTGGTATTTCGGAAACTCGTTATTTCTTAGAAGCTTCTCAACCCATCTCAATGAAAGTACTTTTCCACAGTCTGTGCCTAGGGCTACTTGAAGAGGAAACAAACCATAGAGACAAAACTGAGAACTCCTTCATTTTGTCAAGTTTCAAAGAGCTACTACAAACCATGTTGGATTTAGAGTTCCAAAATCATCTATCTATATAGGAGAGAACAGAGGGAAACCTAAATATAAAAACTGCTACTGTAGACGAACGCTTCAACCTAGAAGAACAAAATTTGGTGAGCCAAGTGGGATTTGTGTACTGATCATTACCACCAAGTATCATCAAGATTGGGTGAAAAAATATTTGCTGGTATATTGGAAACTCGTTATTTCTTACAAGCTTGGCAACCCATCTCAATGAAAGTGCTTTCCACAGTCTGTGCCTAGGGCTACTTGAAGAGGAAACAAAGCATAGAGACAAAACTGAGAACTCCTTTACTTTGTCAAGTTTCAAAGAGCTACTACAAACCATGTTGGATTTAGAGTTCCAAATTCATCTATCTATATAGGAGAGAACAGAGGGAAACCTAAATATAAAAAATGCTACTGTAGACGAACGCTTCAACCTAGACGAACAAAATTTGGTGAGCCAAGTGGGATTTGTGTACTGATCATTAGCAACAAGTATCATCAAGATTGGGTAAAAAATATTTGCTGGTATTTCGGAAACTTGTTATTTCTTAGAAGCTTGGCAACCCCTCTCAATGAAAGTGCTTTTCCACAGTGTGTGCTTAGGGCTACTTGAAGAGGAAACAAACCATACGGACAAAATTGAGAACTCCTTTATTTAGTCAAGGTTCAAAGAGCTACTACAAACCATGTTGGATTTAGAGTTTCAAATTCATCTATTTATATAGGAGAGAACAGAGGAAAACCTAAATATAAAAACTGCTACTGTAGACGAACGCTTCAACTTAGAAGAACAAAATTTGTGAGCCAAGTGGGATTTGTGTATTGATCATTACCACCAAGTATCATCAAGATTGGGTGAAAATATATTTGCTGGTATTTTTTAAACTCGTTATTTCTTAGAAGCTTGCCAACCCCTCTCAATGAAAGTGCTTTTCCATACTCTGTGCCTAGGGCTACTGAATAGGAAACAAAGCATAGAGACAAAACTGAGAACTCCTTTATTTTGTCAAGTTTCAAAGAGCTACTACAAACCATGTTGGATTTAGAGTTCCAAATTCATCTATCTATATAGGAGAGAACAGAGGGAAACCTAAATACAAAAACTGCTACTGTAGACGAACGCTTCAACCTAGAAGAACAAAATTTGGTGAGCCAAGTGGGATTTGTGTACTGATCATTAGCAACAAGTATCATCAAGATTGGGTAAAAAACATTTGCTGGTATTTCGGAAACTTTTATTTCTTAGAAGCTTGGCAACCCCTCTCAATGAAAGTGCTTTTCCACATTGTGTGCCTAGGGCTACTTGAAGAGGAAACAAACCATAGACACAAAACTGAGAACTCCTTTATTTTGTCAAGTTTCAAAGAGGTACTAAAAACCATGTTGGATTTAGAGTTCCAAATTCATCTATTTATATACGAGAGAACAGAATTAAACCTAAATATAAAAACTGCTACTGTAGACGAACGCTTCAACCTAGAAGAACAAAATTTGGTTAGCCAAGTGGGATTTGTGTACTGATCATTACCATCACATATCATCAAGATTGGGTGAAAAAATTTTTCCTGGTATTTCGGAAACTCGTTATTTCTTAGAAGCTCGGCAACCCCTCCCAATGAAAGTGCTTTTCCACAGTCTGTGCCTAGGGCTACTTGAAGAGGAAACAAACCATAGAGACAAAACTGAGAACTCCTATTTTTTGTCAAGTTTCAAAGAGCTACTACAATCCATGTTGGATTTAGAGTTCCAAATTCATCTATCTATATAGGAGAGAACAGAGAGAAACCTAAATATAAAAACTGCTACTGTGGACGAACGCTTCAACCTAGATGAACAAAATTTGGTGAGCCAAGTGGGATTTGTGTACTGATCATTAGCAACAAGTATCATCAAGATTGGGGGAAAAAATATTTGCTGGTATTTCGGAAACTCGTTATTTCTTAGAAGCTTCTCAACCCATCTCAATGAAAGTACTTTTCCACAGTCTGTGCCTAGGGCTACTTGAAGAGGAAACAAACCATAGAGACAAAACTGAGAACTCCTTCATTTTGTCAAGTTTCAAAGAGCTACTACAAACCATGTTGGATTTAGAGTTCCTAAATCATCTATGTATATAAAAGAGAACATAGGGAAACCTAAATATAAAAACTGCTACTGTAGACGAACGCTTCAACCTAGAACAACAAAATTTGGTGAGCCAAGTGGGATTTGTGTACTGATCATTACCACCAAGTATCATCAAGATTGGGTGAAAATATATTTGCTGGTATTTTGGAAACTCGTTATTTCTTAGAAGCTTGGCAACCCCTCTCAATGAAAGTGCTTTTACATACTCTGTGCCTAGGGCTACTTGAAGAGGAAACAAACCATAGAGACAAAACTGAGAACTCCTTTATTTTGTCAAGTTTCAAAGAGCTACTACAAACCATGTTGGATTTAGAGTAACAAATTCATCTATCTATATAGGAGAGAACAGAGGGAAACCTAAATATAAAAACTGCTAGTGTAGACGAACGCTTCAACCTAGAAGAACAAAATTTGGTGAGCCAAGTGGGATTTGTGTACTGATCATTAGCAACCAGCATCATCAAGATTGGGTGACAAAATATTTGCTGGTATTTCGGAAACTTGTTATTTCTTAGAAGCTTGGCAACCCCTCTCAATGAAAGTGCTTTTCCACATTGTGTGCCTAGTGCTACTTGAAGAGGAAACAAACCATAGACACAAAACTGAGAACTCCTTTATTTTGTCAAGTTTCAAACAGGTACTAAAAACCATGTTGGATTTAGAGTTCCAAATTCATCTATTTATATACAAGACAACAGAATTAAACCTAAATATATAAACTGCTACTGTAGATGTACGCTTCAACCTAGAAGAACAAAATTTGGTTAGCCAAGTGGGATTTGTGTACTGATCATTACCACCAAGTATCATCAAGATTGGGTAAAAATATATTTGCTGGTATTTTGGAAACTCGTTATTTCCTAGAAGCTTGGCAACATATCTCAATGAAAGTGCTTTCCACAGACTCTGCCTAGGACTACTTGAAGAGGAAACAAACCATAGAGAAAAAACTGAGAACTCCTTTATTTTGTCAAGTTTCAAAGAGCTACTACAAACCATGTTGGATTTAGAGTTCCAAATTCATCTACCTATATAGGAGATAACAGAGGGAAACCTAAATATAAAAACTGCTACTGTAGACGAACGCTTCAACCTAGAAGAACAAAATTTGGTGAGCCAAGTGGGATTTGTGTACTGATCATTAGCAACAAGTATCATCAAGATTGGGTAAAAAATATTTACTGGTATTTCGGAAACTCCTTATTTCTTAGGAGCTTGGCAACCCCTCTCAATGAAAGTGCTTTTCCACAGTGTGTGCCTAGGGCTACTTGAAGAGGAAACAAACCATAGAGACAAAACTGAGAACTCCTTTATTTTGTCAAGTTTCAAAGAGCTACTATAAACCATGTTGGATTTAGAGTTCCAAATTCATTTATTTATATAGGAGAGAACAGAGGGAAACCTAAATATAAAAACTGCTACTGTAGATGAACGCTTCAACCTAGAAGAACAAAATTTGGTGAGCCAAGTGGGATTTGTGTACTGATCATTACCACCAAGTATCATCAAGATTGGGTTAAAATATATCTGCTGGTATTTTGGAAACTCGTTATTTCCTAGAAGCTTGGCAACATATCTCAATGAAAGTGCTTTCCACAGACTCTGCCTAGGACTACTTGAAGAGGAAACAAACCATAGAGACAAAACTGAGAACTCCTTTATTTTGTCAAGTTTCAAAGAGCTACTACAAACCATGTTGGATTTAGAGTTCCAAATTCATCTATCTATATAGGAGATAACAGAGGGAAACCTAAATATAAAAACTGCTGCTGTAGACGAACGCTTCAACCTAGAAGAACAAAATTTGGTGAGCCAAGTGGGATTTGTGTACTGGTCATTAGCAACAAGTATCATCAAGATTGGGTAAAAAATATTTACTGGTATTTCGGAAACTCCTTATTTCTTAGGAGCTTGGCAACCCCTCTCAATGAAAGTGCTTTTCCACAGTGTGTGCCTAGGGCTACTTGAAGAGGAAACAAACCAGAGAGACAAAACTGAGAACTCCTTTATTTTGTCAAGTTTCAAAGAGCTACTATAAACCATGTTGGATTTAGAGTTCCAAATTCATTTATTTATATAGGAGAGAACAGAGGGAAACCTAAATAAAAAACTGCTACTGTAGACGAACGCTTCAACCTAGAAGAACAAAATTTGGTGAGCCAAGTGGGATTGGTGTACTGATCATTACCACCAAGTATCATCAAGATTGGGTGAAAAAATATTTGCTGGTATTTCATAAACTCGTAATTTCTAAGAAGCTTGGCAACCCCTCTCAATGAAAGTGCTTTCCCACAGTCTGTGCCTAGGGCTACTTGAAGAGGAAACAAACCATAGAGACAAAACTGAGAACTCCTATATTTTATCAAGTTTCAAAGAGCTACTACAAACCATGTTAGATTTAGAGTTCCAAATTCATCTATGTATATATGAGAGAACAGAGGGAAACCTAACTATAAAAACTGCTAATGTAGACAAACGCATCAACCTAGAAGAACAAAATTTGGTGAGAAAAGTGGGATTTGTGTACTGATCATTACCACCAAGTATCATCAAGATTGGGTGAAAAAATATTTGCTAGTATTTTGGAAACTCGTAATTTCCTAGAAGCTTGGCAACCCATCTCAGTGAAAGTGCTTTCCACAGTCTGTGCCTAGGACTACTTGTAGAGGAAACAAACCATAGAGACAAAACTGAGAACTTTTTTATTTTATCAAGTTTCAAAGAGCTACTACAAACCATGTTGGATTTAGAGTTCCAAATTCATCTATCTATATAGGAGAGAACAGAGGGAAATCTAAATATAAAAACTGCTACTGTAGAAGAAAGCTTCAAACTAGAAGAACAAAATTTGGTGAGCCAAGTGGGATTTGTCTACTGATCATTACCACCAAGTATCATCAAGATTGGGTGAAAAAATATTTGCTGGTATTTCGGAAACTCGTTATTTCTTAGAAGCTTCTCAACCCATCTCAATGAAAGTACTTTTCCACAGTCTGTGCCTAGGGCTACTTGAAGAGGAAACAAACCATAGAGACAAAACTGAGAACTCCTTCATTTTGTCAAGTTTCAAAGAGCTACTACAAACCATGTTGGATTTAGAGTTCCAAAATCATCTATCTATATAGGAGAGAACAGAGGGAAACCTAAATATAAAAACTGCTACTGTAGACGAACGCTTCAACCTAGAAGAACAAAATTTGGTGAGCCAAGTGGGATTTGTGTACTGATCATTTCCACCAAGTATCATCAAGATTGGGTGAAAAAATATTTGCTGGTATATTGGAAACTCGTTATTTCTTACAAGCTTGGCAACCCATCTCAATGAAAGTGCTTTCCACAGTCTGTGCCTACGGCTACTTGAAGAGGAAACAAAGCATAGAGACAAAACTGAGAACTCCTTTACTTTGTCAAGTTTCAAAGAGCTACTACAAACCATGTTGGATTTAGAGTTCCAAATTCATCTATCTATATAGGAGAGAACAGAGGGAAACCTAAATATAAAAAATGCTACTGTAGACGAACGCTTCAACCTAGACGAACAAAATTTGGTGAGCCAAGTGGGATTTGTGTACTGATCATTAGCAACAAGTATCATCAATATTGGGTAAAAAATATTTGCTGGTATTTCGGAAACTTGTTATTTCTTAGAAGCTTGGCAACCCCTCTCAATGAAAGTGCTTTTCCACAGTGTGTGCTTAGGGCTACTTGAAGAGGAAACAAACCATACGGACAAAATTGAGAACTCCTTTATTTAGTCAAGGTTCAAAGAGCTACTACAAACCATGTTGGATTTAGAGTTTCAAATTCATCTATTTATATAGGAGAGAACAGAGGAAAACCTAAATATAAAAACTGCTACTGTAGACGAACGCTTCAACTTAGAAGAACAAAATTTGTGAGCCAAGTGGGATTTGTGTATTGATCATTACCACCAAGTATCATCAAGATTGGGTGAAAATATATTTGCTGGTATTTTTTAAACTCGTTATTTCTTAGAAGCTTGCCAACCCCTCTCAATGAAAGTGCTTTTCCATACTCTGTGCCTAGGGCTACTGAATAGGAAACAAAGCATAGAGACAAAACTGAGAACTCCTTTATTTTGTCAAGTTTCAAAGAGCTACTACAAACCATGTTGGATTTAGAGTTCCAAATTCATCTATCTATATAGGAGAGAACAGAGGGAAACCTAAATACAAAAACTGCTACTGTAGACGAACGCTTCAACCTAGAAGAACAAAATTTGGTGAGCCAAGTGGGATTTGTGTACTGATCATTAGCAACAAGTATCATCAAGATTGGGTAAAAAACATTTGCTGGTATTTCGGAAACTTTTATTTCTTAGAAGCTTGGCAACCCCTCTCAATGAAAGTGTTTTTCCACATTGTGTGCCCAGGGCTACTTGAAGAGGAAACAAACCATAGACACAAAACTGAGAACTCCTTTATTTTGTCAAGTTTCAAAGAGGTACTAAAAACCATGTTGGATTTAGAGTTCCAAATTCATCTATTTATATACGAGAGAACAGAATTAAACCTAAATATAAAAACTGCTACTGTAGACGAACGCTTCAACCTAGAAGAACAAAATTTGGTTAGCCAAGTGGGATTTGTGTACTGATCATTACCATCACATATCATCAAGATTGGGTGAAAAAATATTTCCTGGTATTTCGGAAACTCGCTATTTCTTAGAAGCTCGGCAACCCCTCCCAATGAAAGTGCTTTTCCACAGTCTGTGCCTAGGGCTACTTGAAGAGGAAACAAACCATAGAGACAAAACTGAGAACTCCTATTTTTTGTCAAGTTTCAAAGAGCTACTACAATCCATGTTGGATTTAGAGTTCCAAATTCATCTATCTATATAGGAGAGAACAGAGAGAAACCTAAATATAAAAACTGCTACTGTGGACGAACGCTTCAACCTAGATGAACAAAATTTGGTGAGCCAAGTGGGATTTGTGTACTGATCATTAGCAACAAGTATCATCAAGATTGGGGGAAAAAATATTTGCTGGTATTTCGGAAACTCGTTATTTCTTAGAAGCTTCTCAACCCATCTCAATGAAAGTACTTTTCCACAGTCTGTGCCTAGGGCTACTTGAAGAGGAAACAAACCATAGAGACAAAACTGAGAACTCCTTCATTTTGTCAAGTTTCAAAGAGCTACTACAAACCATGTTGGATTTAGAGTTCCTAAATCATCTATGTATATAAAAGAGAACAGAGGGAAACCTAAATATAAAAACTGCTACTGTAGACGAACGCTTCAACCTAGAACAACAAAATTTGGTGAGCCAAGTGGGATTTGTGTACTGATCATTACCACCAAGTATCATCAAGATTGGGTGAAAATATATTTGCTGGTATTTTGGAAACTCGTTATTTCTTAGAAGCTTCGCAACCCATCTCTCTGAAAGTGATTTCCACAGTATGTGCCTAGGGCTACTTGAAGAGGAAACAAACCATAGAGACAAAACTGAGAACTCCTTTATTTTGTCAAGTTTCAAAGAGCTACTACATACCATGTTGGATTTAGAGTTCCAAATTCATCTATCTATATAGGAGAGAACAGAGGGAAACCTAAATATAAAAAGTGCTACTGTAGACGAACGCTTCAACCTAGAAGAACAAAATTTGGTGAGCCAAGTGGGATTTGTGTACTGATCATTAGCAACAAGTATCATCAAGATTGGGTAAAAAATATTTGCTGGTATTTCGGAAAATTGTTATTTCTTAGAAGCTTGGCAACCCCTCTCAATGAAAGTGCTTTTCCACATTGTGTGCCTAGGGCTAGTTGAAGAGGAAACAAACCATAGACACAAAACTGAGAACTCCTTTATTTTGTCAAGTTTCAAAGAGCTACTACAAACCATGTTGGATTTAGAGTTGCAAAATCATCTATCTATATAAAAGAGAACAGAGGGAAACCTAAACATAAAAACTGCTACTGAAGACGAACGCTTCAACCTAGAAGAACAAAATTTGGTGAGCCAAGTGGATTTGTGTACTGATCATTACCACCAAGTATCATCTAGATTGGGTGAACAAATATTTGCTGTATTTCGGAAACTCGTAATTTCTAAGAAGCTTGGCAACCCCCCTCAATGAAAGTGCTTTTCCACAGTCTGAGCCTAGGGCTCCTTGAAGAGGAAACAAACCATAGAGACAAAACTGAGAACTCCTTCATTTTGTCAAGTTTCAAAGAGCTACTACAAACCATGTTGGATTTAGAGTTGCAAAATCATCTATCTATATAAAAGAGAACAGAGGGAAACCTAAACATAAAAACTGCTACTGAAGACGAACGCTTCAACCTAGAAGAACAAAATTTGGTGAGCCAAGTGGATTTGTGTACTGATCATTACCACCAAGTATCATCTAGATTGGGTGAAAAAATATTTGCTGGTATTTCAGAAACTCGTAATTTCTAAGAAGCTTGGCAACCCCTCTCAATGAAAGTGCTTTTCCACAGTCTGTGCCTAGGGCTACTTGAAGAGGAAACAAACCATAGAGACAAAACTGAGAACTCTTTCATTTTGTCAAGTTTCAAAGAGCTACTACAAACCATGTTGGATTTAGAGTTCCAAAATCATCTATCTATATAGGAGAGAGCAGAGGGAAACCTGAATATAAAAACTGCTACTGTAGACGAACGCTTCAACCTAGAAGAACAAAATTTGGTGAGCCAAGTGGAATTTGTGTACTGATCATTACCACCAAGTATCATCACGATTGGGTGAAAAAATATTTTCTGGTATTTCGGAAACTTGTAATTTCTTAGAAACTTGGCAACCCCTTTCAATGAAAGTGCTTTTCCACAGTCTGTGCCTAGGGCTACTTGAAGAGGAAACAAACCATAGAGACAAAACTGAGAACTTTTTTATTTTATCAAGTTTCAAAGAGCTTCTACAAACCATGTTGGATTTAGAGTTTCAAATTCATCTATCTATATAAAAGAGAACAGAGGGAAACCTAAATATAAAAACTGCTACTGTAGAGGAACGCTTCAAACTAGAAGAACAAAATTTTTTGAGCCAAGTGGATTTGTGTACTGATCATTACCACCAAGTATCACCAAGATTGGGTGAAAATATATTTGCTGGTTTTGGAAACTCGTTATTTCTTAGAAGCTTTGCAACCCATCTCAATGAAAGTGCTTTCCACAGTCTGTGCCTAGGACTACTTGAAGAGGAAACAAACCATAGAGACAAACTGAGAACTCCTTTATTTTGTCAAGTTTCAAAGAGCTACTACAAACCATGTTGGATTTAGAGTTCCAAATTCATCTATCTATATAGGAGAGAACAGAGGGAAACCTAAATATAAAAACTGCTACTGTAGACGAACGCTTCAACCTAGAAGAACAAAATTTGGTGAGCCAAGTTTGATTTCTGTACTGATCATTAGCAACAAGTATAATCAAGATTGGGTAAAAAATATTTGCTGGTATTTCGGAAACTTGTTATTTCTTAGAAGCTTGGCAACCCCTCTCAATGAAAGTGCTTTTTCCACAGTGTGTGCCTAGGGCTACTTGAAGAGGAAACAAACCATAGAGACAAAACTGAGAACTCCTTTATTTTGTCAAGTTTCAAAGAGGTACTAAAAAAACAAGTTGGATTTAGAGTTCCAAATTCATCTATCTATATAGGAGAGAACAGAGTGAAACCTAAATATAAAAACTGCTACTGTAGACGAACGCTTCAACCTAGAAGAACAAAATTTGGTGAGCCAAGTGGGATTTGTGTACTGATCATTACCACCAACTATCATCAAGATTGGGTGAAAATATATTTGCTGGTATTTTGGAAACTCGTTATTTCTTAGACTTGGCAACCCATCTCAATGAAAGTGCTTTCCACACTCTGTGCCTAGGGCTATTTGAAGAGGAAACAAACCATAGAGACAAAACTGAGAACTCCTTTTTTTTGTCAAGTTTCAAAGAGCTACTACAATCCGAGTTGGATTTAGAGTTCCAAATTCATCTATCTATATATGAGAGAACAGAGTGAAACCTAACTATAAAAACTGCTACTGTAGACGAATGCATCAACCTAGAAGAACAAAATTTGGTGAGTCAAGTGTGAATTGTGTACTGATCATTACCACCAAGTATCATCAAGATTGGGTGAAAAAATATTTGCTGATATTTTGGAAACTCGTTATATCTTAGAAGCTTGGCAACCCATCTCAATGAAAGTGCTTTTACAGTCTGTGCCTAGGGCTACTTGAAGAGGAAACTAACCATAGAGACAAAACTGAGAAATCCTTTATTTTTTCAAGTTTCAAAGAGCTACTACAAACCATGTTGGATTTATTGTTCCAAATTCATCTATCTATATAGGTGAGAACATAGGGAAACCTAAATATAAAAACTGCTACTGTAGACGAAAGCTTCAAACTAGAAGAACAAAATTTGGTGAGCCAAGTGGGATTTGTGTACTGATCATTACCACCATGTATCATCAAGATTGGGTGAAAAAATATTTGCTGGTATTTCGGAAACTCGTTATTTCTTAGAAGCTTCTCAACCCATCTCAATGAAAGTTCTTTTCCACAATCTGTGCCTAGGGCTACTTGAAGAGGAAACAAATCATAGAGACAAAACTGAGAACTCCTTTATTTTGTCAAGTTTCAAAGAGCCACTACAAACCATGTTGGATTTAGAGTTCCAAATTCATCTATGTACATAGGAGAGAACAGAGGGAAACCTAAATATAAAAACTGCTACTGTAGACGAACGCTTCAAACTAGAAGAACAAAATTTGGTGAGCCAAGTGGGATTTGTGTACTGATCATTAGCAACAAGTATCATCATGATTATTGAAAAAATATTTGCTGGTATTTTGGAAACTCGTTATTTCTTAGAAGCTTGGCAACCCATCTCAGTGAAAGTGCTTTCCACAGTCTGTGCCAAGGACTACTTGAAGAGGAAACAAACCATAGAGACAAAACTGAGAACTTTTTTATTTTATCAAGTTTCAAAGAGCTACTACAAACCATGTTGGATTTAGAGTTCCAAATTCATCTATCTATATAGGAGAGAACAGAGGGAAACCTAAATATAAAAACTGCTACTGTAGACGAAAGCTTCAAACTAGAAGAACAAAATTTGGTGAGCCAAGTGGGATTTGTGTACTGATCATTACCACCATGTATCATCAAGATTGGGTGAAAAAATATTTGCTGGTATTTCGGAAACTCGTTATTTCTTAGAAGCTTCTCAACCCATCTCAATGAAAGTTCTTTTCCACAGTCTGTGCCTAGGGCTACTTGAAGAGGAAACTAACCATAGAGACAAAACTGAGAACTTCTTTATTTTGTCAAGTTTCAAAGAGATACTACAAACCATGTTGGATTTAGAGTTCCAAATTCATCTATCTATATAGGAGAGAACACAGGGAAACCTAAATATAAAAACTGCTACTGTAGACGAATGCTTCAACGTAGAAGAACAAAATTTGGTGAGCCAAGTGGATTTGTGTACTGATCATTACCAAAAAGTATCATCAAGATTGGGTGAAAAAATATTTGCTGGTATTTCGGAAACTTGTAATTTCTTAGAAGCTTGGCAACCCCTCTCAATGAAAGTGCTTTTCCACAGTCTGTGCCTAGAGCTACTTGAAGAGGAAACAAACCATAGAGACAAAACTGAGAACTCCTTTATTTTGTCAAGTTTCAAAGAGCTACTACAATCCATGTTGGATTTAGAGTTCCAAATTCATCTATTTATATAGGAGAGAACACAGGGAAACCTAAATATAAAAACTGCTACTGTAGACGAACGCTTCAACCTAGAAGAACAAAATTTGGTGAGCGAAGTGGGATTTGTGTACTAATCATTACCACCAAGTATCATCAAGATTGGGTGAAAATATATTTGCTGGTATTTTGGAAACTCGTTATTTCTTAGAAGCTTTGCAACCCATCTCAATGAAAGTGCTTTCCACAGTCTGTGCCTAGGACTACTTGAAGAGGAAACAAACCATAGAGACAAAACTGAGAACTCCTTTATTTTGTCAAGTTTCAAAGAGCTACTACAAACCATGTTGGATTTAGAGTTCCAAATTCATCTATCTATATAGGAGAGAACAGAGGGAAACCTAAATATAAAAACTGCTACTGTAGACGAACGCTTCAACCTAGAAGAACAAAATTTGGTGAGCCAAGTTTGATTTGTGTACTGATCATTAGCAACAAGTATCATCAAGATTGGGTAAAAAATATTTGCTGGTATTTCGGAAACTTGTAATTTCTTAGAAGCTTGGCAACCCCTCTCAATGAAAGTGCTTTTCCACAGTCTGTGCCTAGAGCTACTTGAAGAGGAAACAAACCATAGAGACAAAACTGAGAACTCCTTTATTTTGTCAAGTTTCAAAGAGCTACTACAATCCATGTTGGATTTAGAGTTCCAAATTCATCTATTTATATAGGAGAGAACACAGGGAAACCTAAATATAAAAACTGCTACTGTAGACGAACGCTTCAACCTAGAAGAACAAAATTTGGTGAGCGAAGTGGGATTTGTGTACTGATCATTACCACCAAGTATCATCAAGATTGGGTGAAAATATATTTGCTGGTATTTTGGAAACTCGTTATTTCTTAGAAGCTTTGCAACCCATCTCAATGAAAGTGCTTTCCACAGTCTGTGCCTAGGACTACTTGAAGAGGAAACAAACCATAGAGACAAAACTGAGAACTCCTTTATTTTGTCAAGTTTCAAAGAGCTACTACAAACCATGTTGGATTTAGAGTTCCAAATTCATCTATCTATATAGGACAGAACAGAGGGAAACCTAAATA
>NW_027510908.1:0-29983 GCF_048772815.1 Callospermophilus lateralis
CCTTTCATTGAATGTGTCTTTCGTGAGTCTCTGCTTAGGTCTACATCCAGAGGAAACAAAAGAATAAAAATAGAATGTAGAACTACTTTACTGTTTCAAGTTTCAAGAAGCTAGCACAACCCGTGTTTGATTTAGAGTTCGAACTACATTTGTCAATATAGGAGAAAACAGAGTGAAACCTAAAAATTCAAACTGTTACTCCAAAAGAATGCTTGAATGTAGGAGAACTAAACTTTGGCATCCAAGTGGGATTGGTGTACTGATCATTACTTGAAAGTATCATGAAGATTGGATGAAAAAATATATGTTGAGATTTCAGGAGACTCTAGTGTGTTGGAAGTTTGGCAACCCCTTTCAGTATAAGTGTTATTCGCCAGTCCCAGCTTTAGGATACAAGAGGAAACAAACCTTAGAGATAGAACGTAGAACTACTTTATTGTGTCAAGTTTCAAGAAGCTAGAACAAACCGTGTTTGATTTAGAGTTCTAACTGCATCTGTCAATATAGGAGAAAACAGAGTGAAACCTATAATTTCTAACTGTTCCTGCAAACGAATGCTACAACCTAGAAGAACAAAACTTGGGCATCCACGTTTGATTGGTGTACTGATCAATACTTGAAAAATCATGAAGATTGGGTGAAAAGATATATGTTGAGATTTCAGGAGACGGTAGTTTTTCGGAAGCTTAACAACGCCTTTCATTGAAAGTGTTATTCGCCAGTCTCTGCTTAAGGCTACATCAAGAGGAAACAAACCTTAGAGATAGAACGTGGAACTACTTTATCGTGTCAAGTTTCAAGAAGCTAGCACAAACCGTGTTTGATTTAGAGTTCGAACTGCATCTGTCAATATAGGAGAAAACAGAGTGAAAACTAAAACTTCAAACTGTTACTGCAAACGAATGCTTCAAGCTAGAGAACGAAACTTGAACATCCACGTTTTATTGTGTACTGCTCATTACTTGAAATGATCATGAAGGTCAGAAAAAAATATGTTGAGATTTCAGGAGACTGTAGTATTTTGGCAGCCTAACAATGCCTTTCATTGAATGTGTCTTTCGTCAGTCTCTGCTTAGGTCTACATCCAGAGGAAACAAAAAATAAAAATAGAATGTAGAACTACTTTACTGTTTCAAGTTTCAAGAAGCTAGCACAAACCGTGTTTGATTTAGAGTTCGAACTACATTTGTCAATATAGGAGAAAACAGAGTGAAACCTAAAAATTCAAACTGTTATGCCAAAAGAATGCTTCAATCTAGGAGAACTAAACTTTGGCATCCAAGTGGTATTGGTGTACTGATCATTACTTGAAAGTATCATGAAGATTGGATGAAAAAATATATGTTGAGATTTCAGGAGACTCTAGTGTATTGGAAGTTTGGCAACCCCTTTCAGTATAAGTGTTATTCGCCAGTCCCAGCTTTAGGATACAAGAGGAAACAAACCTTAGAGATAGAACGTAGAACTACTTTATTGTGTCAAGTTTCAAGAAGCTAGCACAAACCGTGTTTGATTTAGAGTTCTAACTGCATCTGTCAATATAGGAGAAAACAGAGTGAAACCTATAATTTCTAACTGTTCCTGCAAACGAATGCTACAACCTAGAAGAGCAAAACTTGGGCATCCACGTTTGATTGGTGTACTGATCAATACTTGAAAGAATCATGAAGATTGGATGAAAAAATGTATGTTGAGATTTCAGGAGACGGTAGATTTTTGGAAGCTTAACAACGCCTTTCATTGAAAGTGTTATTCGCCAGTCTCTGCTTAAGGCTACATCAAGAGGAAACAAACCTTAGAGATAGAACGTAGAACTACTTTATTGTGTCAAGTTTCAAGAAGCTAGCACAAACCATGTTTGATTTAGAGTTCTAACTGCATCTGTCAATATAGGAGAAAACAGAGTGAAACCTATAATTTCTAACTGTTCCTGCAAACGAATGCTACAACCTAGAAGAACAAAACTTGGGCATCCGCGTTTGATTGGTGTACTGATCAATACTTGAAAGAATCATGAAGATTGGATGAAAAAATATATGTTGAGATTTCAGGAGACGGTAGTTTTTTGGAAGCTTAACAACGCCTTTCATTGAAAGTGTTATTCGCCAGTCTCTGCTTAAGGCTACATCAAGAGGAAACAAACCTTGAGATAGAACGTAGAACTACTTTATTGGGTCAAGTTTCAAGAAGCTAGCACAAACCATGTTTGATTTAGAGTTCGAACTGCATCTGTCAATATAGGAGAAAACAGAGTGAAAACTAAAAATTCAAACTGTTACTGCAAACGAATGCTTCAACCTAGGAGAACGAAACTTGAACATCCACGTTTTATTGGTGTACTGCTCATTACTTGAAATGATCATGAAGGTCGGAAAAAAAAATAAGTTGAGATTTCAGGAGACTGTAGTATTTTGGCAGCCTAACAACGCCTTTCATTGAATGTGTCTTTCGTCAGTCTCTGCTTAGGTCTACATCCAGAGGAAACAAAAAATAAAAATAGAATGTAGAACTACTTTACTGTTTCAAGTTTCAAGAAGCTAGCACAAACCGTGTTTGATTTAGAGTTCGAACTACATTTGTCAATATAGGAGAAAACAGAGTGAAACCTAAAAATTCAAACTGTTACTCCAAAAGAATGCTTCAATCTAGGAGAACTAAACTTTGGCATCCAAGTGGGATTGGTGTACTGATCATTACTTGAAAGTATCATGAAGATTGGATGAAAAAATATATGTTGAGATTTCAGGAGACTCTAGTGTGTTGGAAGTTTGGCAACCCCTTTCAGTATAAGTGTTATTCGCCAGTCCCAGCTTTAGGTACAAGAGGAAACAAACCTTAGAGATAGAACGTAGAACTACTTTATTGTGTCAAGTTTCAAGAAGCTAGCACAAACCGTGTTTGATTTAGAGTTCGAACTGCATCTGTCAATATAGGAGAAAACAGAGTGAAACCTATAATTTCTAACTGTTCCTGCAAACGAATGCTACAACCTAGAAGAACAAAACTTGGGCATCCACGTTTGATTGGTGTACTGATCAATACTTGAAAAATCATGAAGATTGGGTGAAAAGATATATGTTGAGATTTCAGGAGACTGTAGTATTTTGGCAGCCTAACAACGCCTTTCATTGAATGTGTCTTTCGTCAGTCTCTGCTTAGGTCTACATCCAGAGGAAACAAAAAATAAAAATAGAATGTAGAACTACTTTACTGTTTCAAGTTTCAAGAAGCTAGCACAAACCGTGTTTGATTTAGAGTTCGAACTACATTTGTCAATATAGTAGAAAACAGAGTGAAACCTAAAAATTCAAACTGTTACTCCAAAAGAATGCTTCAATCTAGGAGAACTAAACTTTGGCATCCAAGTGGGATTGGTGTTCTGATCATTACTTGAAAGTATCATGAAGATTGGATGAAAAAATATATGTTGAGATTTCAGGAGATTCTAGTGTGTTGGAAGTTTGGCAACCCCTTTCAGTATAAGTGTTATTCGCCAGTCCCAGCTTTAGGATACAAGAGGAAACAAACCTTAGAGATAGAACGTAGAACTACTTTATTGTGTCAAGTTTCAAGAAGCTAGCACAAACCATGTTTGATTTAGAGTTCTAACTGCATCTGTCAATATAGGAGAAAACAGAGTGAACCTATAATTTCTAACTGTTCCTGCAAACGAATGCTACAACCTAGAAGAACAAAACTTGGGCATCCACGTTTGATTGGTGTACTGATCAATACTTGAAAGAATCATGAAGATTGGATGAAAAAATATATGTTGAGATTTCAGGAGACTGTAGTTTTTCGGAAGCTTAACAACGCCTTTCATTGAAAGTGTTATTCGCCAGTCTCTGCTTAAGGCTACATCAAGAGGAAACAAACCTTAGTGATAGAACGTAGAATTACTTTATTGTGTCAAGTTTCAAGAAGCTAGCACAAACCATGTTTGATTTAGAGTTCGAACTGCATCTGTCAATATAGGAGAAAACAGAGTGAAAACTAAAAATTCAAACTGTTACTGCAAACGAATGCTTCAAGCTAGGAAAACGAAACTTGAACATCCACGTTTTATTGGTGTACTGCTGATTACATGAAATTATCATGAAGGTCGGAAAAAAAAATATGTTGAGATTTCAGGAGACTGTTGTATTTTGGCAGCCTAACAACGCCTTTCATTGAATGTGTCTTTCGTCAGTCTCTGCTTAGGTCTACATCCAGAGGAAACAAAAAATAAAAATAGAATGTAGAGCTACTTTACTGTTTCAAGTTTAGAAGCTAGCACAAACCGTGTTTGATTTAGAGTTCGAACTACATTTGTCAATATAGGAGAAAACAGAGTGAAACCTAAAAATTCAAACTGTTACTCCAAAAGAATGCTTCAATCTAGGAGAACAAAACTTTGGCATCCAAGTGGGATTGGTGTACTGATCATTACTGAAAGTATCATGAAGATTGGATGAAAAAATATATGTTGAGATTTCAGGAGACTCTAGTGTGTTGGAAGTTTGGCAACCCCTTTCAGTATAAGTGTTATTCGCCAGTCCCAGCTTTAGGATACAAGAGGAAACAATCCTTAGAGATATAACGTAGAACTACTTTATTGTGTCAAGTTTCAAGAAGCTAGCACAAACCGTGTTTGATTTATAGTTCGAACTGCATCTGTCAATATAGGAGAAAACAGAGTGAAAACTAAAAATTCAAACTGTTACTGCAAACGAATGCTTCAAGCTAGGAGAACGAAACTTGAACATCCACGTTTTATTGGTGTACTGCTCATTACTTGAAATGATCATGAAGGTCGGAAAAAAAAATAAGTTGAGATTTCAGGAGACTGTAGTATTTTGGCAGCCTAACAACGCCTTTCATTGAATGTGTCTTTCGTCAGTCTCTGCTTAGGTCTACATCCAGAGGAAACAAAAAATAAAAATAGAATGTAGAACTACTTTACTGTTTCAAGTTTCAAGAAGCTAGCACAAACCGTGTTTGATTTAGAGTTCGAACTACATTTGTCAATATAGGAGAAAACAGAGTGAAACCTAAAAATTCAAACTGTTACTCCAAAAGAATGCTTCAATCTAGGAGAACTAAACTTTGGCATCCAAGTGGGATTGGTGTACTGATCACTACTTGAAAGTATCATGAAGATTGGATGAAAAAATATATGTTGAGATTTCAGGAGACTCTAGTGTGTTGGAAGTTTGGCAACCCCTTTCAGTATAAGTGTTATTCGCCAGTCCCAGCTTTAGGATACAAGAGGAAACAAACCTTAGAGATAGAACGTAGAACTACTTTATTGTGTCAAGTTTCAAGAAGCTAGCACAAACCGTGTTTCATTTAGAGTTCTAACTGCATCTGTCAATATAGGAGAAAACAGAGTGAAACCTATAATTTCTAACTGTTCCTGCAAACGAATGCTACAACCTAGAAGAACAAAACTTGGGCATCCACGTTTGATTGGTGTACTGATCAATACTTTAAAGAATCATGAAGATTGGATGAAAAGATATATGTTGAGATTTCAGGAGATGGTAGTTTTTTGGAAGCTTAACAACGCCTTTCATTGAAAGTGTTATTCGCCAGTCTCTGCTTAAGGCTACATCAATAGGAAACAAACCTTAGTGATAGAACGTAGAACTACTTTATTGTGTCAAGTTTCAAGAAGCTAGCACAAACCATGTTTGATTTAGAGTTCGAACTGCATCTGTCAATATAGGAGAAAACAGAGTGAAAACTAAGAATTCAAACTGTTACTGCAAACGAATGCTTCAAGCTAGGAGAACGAAACTTGAACATCCACGTTTTATTGGTGTACTGCTCATTACTTGAAATGATCATGAAGGTCGGAAAAAAAAATAAGTTCAGATTTCAGGAGACTGTAGTATTTTGGCAGCCTAACAACGCCTTTCATTGAATGTGTCTTTCATCAGTCTCTGCTTAGGTCTACATCCAGAGGAAACAAAAAATAAAAATAGAATGTAGAACTACTTTACTGTTTCAAGTTTCAAGAAGCTAGCACAAACCGTGTTTGATTTAGAGTTCGAACTACATTTGTCAATATAGGAGAAAACAGAGTGAAACCTAAAAATTCAAACTGTTACTCCAAAAGAATGCTTCAATCTAGGAGAACTAAACTTTGGCATCCAAGTGGGATTGGTGTAATGATCATTACTTGAAAGTATCATGAAGATTGGATGAAAAAATATATGTTGAGATTTCAGGAGACTCTAGTGTGTTGGAAGTTTGGCAACCCCTTTCAGTATAAGTGTTATTCGCCAGTCCCAGCTTTAGGATACAAGAGGAAACAAACCTTAGAGATAGAACGTAGAACTACTTTATTGTGTCAAGTTTCAAGAAGCTAGCACAAACCGTGTTTGATTTAGAGTTCGAACTGCATCTGTCAATATAGGAGAAAACAGAGTGAAACCTATAATTTCTAACTGTTCCTGCAAACGAATGCTACAACCTAGAAGAACAAAACTTGGGCATTAAGGTTTGATTGGTGTACTGATCAATACTTGAAAGAATCATGTGATTGGATGAAAAGTTATATGTTGAGATTTCAGGAGACGATAGTTTTTCGGAAGCTTAACAACGCCTTTCATTGAAAGTGTTATTCGCCAGTCTCTGCTTAAGGCTACATCAAGAGGAAACAAACCTTAGAGATAGAACGTAGAACTACTTTATTGTGTCAAGTTTCAAGAAGCTAGCACAAACCGTGTTTGATTTAGAGTTCTAACTGCATCTGTCAATATAGGAGAAAACAGAGTGAAACCTAATATTTCTAACTGTTCCTGCAAACGAATGCTACAACCTAGAAGAACAAAACTTGGGCATCCACGTTTGATTGGTGTACTGATCAATACTTGAAAGAATCATGAAGATTGGATGAAAAAATATATGTTGAGATTTCAGGAGACAGTAGTTTTTTGGAAGCTTAACAACGCCTTTCATTGAAAGTGTTATTCGCCAGTCTCTGCTTAAGGCTACATCAAGAGGAAACAAACCATAGAGATAGAACGTAGAACTACTTTATTGTGTCAAGTTTCAAGAAGCTAGCACAAACCATGTTTGATTTAGAGTTCTAACTGCATCTGTCAATATAGGAGAAAACAGAGTGAAACCTATAATTTCTAACTGTTCCTGCAAACGAATGCTACAACCTAGAAGAACAAAACTTGGGCATCCGCGTTTGATTGGTGTACTGATCAATACTTGAAAGAATCATGAAGATTGGATGAAAAAATATATGTTGAGATTTCAGGAGACGGTAGTTTTTTGGAAGCTTAACAACGCCTTTCATTGAAAGTGTTATTCGCCAGTCTCTGCTTAAGGCTACATCAAGAGGAAACAAACCTTGAGATAGAACGTAGAACTACTTTATTGGGTCAAGTTTCAAGAAGCTAGCACAAACCATGTTTGATTTAGAGTTCGAACTGCATCTGTCAATATAGGAGAAAACAGAGTGAAAACTATAAATTCAAACTGTTGCTGCAAACGAATGCTTCAGGCTAGAAGAACGAGACTTGAACATCCACGTTAATTGGTGTACTGCTCATTACTTGAAATTATCATGAAGGTCGGAAAAAAAAATATGTTGAGATTTCAGGAGACTGTAGTATTTTGGCAGCCTAACAACGCCTTTCATTGAATGTGTCTTTCGTCAGTCTTTGCTTAGGTCTACATCCAGAGGAAACAAAAAATAAAAATAGAATATAGAACTACTTTACTGTTTGAAGTTTCAAGAATCTAGCACAAACCGTGTTTGATTTAGAGTTCGAACTACATTTGTCAATATAGGAGAAAACAGAGTGAAACCTAAAAATTCAAACTGTTACTCCAAAAGAATGCTTCAATCTAGGAGAACTAAACTTTGGCATCCAAGTGGGATTGGTGTACTGATCATTACTTGAAAGTATCATGAAGATTGGATGAAAAAATATATGTTGAGATTTCAGGAGACTCTAGTGTGTTGGATGTTTGGCAACCCCTTTCAGTATAAGTGTTATTCGCCAATCCCAGCTTTAGGATACAAGAGGAAAAAAACGTTAGAGATAGAACGTAGAACTACTTTATAGTGTCAAGTTTCAAGAAGCTAGCACAAACCGTGTTTGATTTAGAGTTCTAACTGCATCTGTCAATATAGGAGAAAACAGAGTGAAACCTAAAAATTCAAACTGTTACTCCAAAAGAATGCTTCAATCTAGGAGAACTAAACTTTGGCATCCAAGTGGGATTGGTGTACTGATCATTACTTGAAAGTATCATGAAGATTGGATGAAAAAATATATGTTGAGATTTCAGGAGACTCTAGTGTGTTGGAAGTTTGGCAACCCCTTTCAGTATAAGTGTTATTCGCCAGTCCCAGGTTTAGGATACAAGAGGAAACAAACCTTAGAGATAGAACTTAGAACTACTTTATTGTGTCAAGTTTCAAGAAGCTAGCACAAACCGTGTTTGATTTAGAGTTCTAACTGCATCTGTCAATATAGGAGAAAACAGAGTGAAACCTATAATTTCTAACTGTTCCTGCAAACGAATGCAACAACCTAGAAGAACAAAACTTGGGCATTAAGGTTTGATTGGTGTACTGATCAATACTTGAAAGAATCATGTGATTGGATGAAAAGTTATATGTTGAGATTTCAGGAGACGATAGTTTTTCAGAAGCTTAACAACGCCTTTCATTGAAAGTGTTATTCGCCAGTCTCTGCTTAAGGCTACATCAAGAGGAAACAAACCTTAGAGATAGAACGTAGAACTACTTTATTGTGTCAAGTTTCAAGAAGCTAGCACAAACCATGTTTGATTTAGAGTTCGAACTGCTTCTGTCAATATAGGAGAAAACAGAGTGAAAACTAAAAATTCAAACTGTTACTGCAAACGAATGCTTCAACCTAGGAGAACTAAACTTGAACATCCACGTTTTATTGGTGTACTGCTCATTACTTGAAATGATCATGAAGGTCGGAAAAAAAATATGTTGAGATTTCAGGAGACTGTATTATTTTGGCAGCCTAACAATGCCTTTCATTGAATGTGTCTTTCGTCAGTCTCTGCTTAGGTCTACATCCAGAGGAAACAAAAAATAAAAATAGAATGTAGAACTACTTTACAGTTTCAAGTTTCAAGAAGCTAGCACAAACCGTGTTTGATTTAGAGTTCGAACTACATTTGTCAATATAGGAGAAAACAGAGTGAAAACTAAAAATTCAAACTGTTACTCCAAAAGAATGCTTCAATCTAGGAGAACTAAACTTTGGCATCCAAGTGGGATTGGTGTACTGATCATTACTTGAAATTATCATGAAGATTGGATGAAAAAATATATGTTGAGATTTCAGGAGACTCTAGTGTGTTGGAAGTTTGGCAACCTCTTTCAGTATAAGTGTTATTCGCCAGTCTCAGCTTTAGGATACAAGAGGAAACACACCTTAGAAATAGAACGTAGAACTACTTTATTGTGTCAAGTTTCAAGAAGCTAGCACAAACCGTGTTTGATTTAGAGTTCTAACTGCATCTGTCAATATAGGAGAAAACAGAGTGAAACCTATAATTTCTAACTGTTCCTGCAAACGAATGCTACAACCTAGAAGAACAAAACTTGGGCATCCACGTTTGATTGGTGTACTGATCAATACTTGAAAGAATCATGAAGATTGGATGAAAAGATATATGTTGAGATTTCAGGAGATGGTATTTTTTTGGAAGCTTAACAACGCCTTTCATTGAAAGTGTTATTCGCCAGTCTCTGCTTAAGGCTACATCAAGAGGAAACAAACCTTAGAGATAGAACGTAGAACTACTTTATCGTGTCAAGTTTCAAGAAGCTAGCACAAACCATGTTTGATTTAGAGTTCGAACTGCATCTGTCAATATAGGAGAAAACAGAGTGAAAACTAAAAATTCAAACTGTTACTGCAAACGAATGCTTCAACATAGGAGAACGAAACTTGAACATCCACGTTTTATTGGTGTACTGCTCATTACTTTAAATGATCATGAAGGTCGGAAAAAAATATGTTGAGATTTCAGGAGACTGTGGTATTTTGGCAGCCTAACAACGCCTTTCATTGAATGTGTCTTTCGTCAGTCTCTGCTTAGGTCTACATCCAGAGGAAACAAAAAATAAAAATAGAATGTAGAGCTACTTTACTGTTTCAAATTTCAAGAAGCTAGCACAAACCGTGTTTGATTTAGAGTTCGAACTACATTTGTCAATATAGGAGAAAACAGAGTGAAACCTAAAAATTCAAACTGTTACTCCAAAAGAATGCTTCAATCTAGGAGAACTAAACTTTGGCATCCAAGTGGGATTGGTGTACTGATTATTACTTGAAAGTATCATGAAGATTGGATGAAAAAATATATGTTGAGATTTCAGGAGACTCTAGTGTGTTGGAAGTTTGGCAACCAATTTCAGTATAAGTGTTATTCGCCAGTCCCAGCTTTAGGATACAAGAGGAAACAAACCTTAGAGATAGAACGTAGAACTACTTTATTGTGTCAAGTTTCAAGAAGCTAGCACAAATGTGTTTGATTTAGAGATCTAACTGCATCTGTCAATATAGGAGAAAACAGAGTGAAACCTATAATTTCTAACTGTTCCTGCAAACGAATGCTACAACCTAGAAGAACAAAACTTGGGCATCCACGTTTGATTGGTGTACTGATCAATACTTGAAAGAATCATAAAGATTGGATGAAAAGATATATGTTGAGATTTCAGGAGACGGTAGTTTTTCGGAAGCTTAACAACGCCTTTAATTGAAAGTGTTATTCGCCAGTCTCTGCTTAAGGCTACATCAAGAGGAAACAAACCTTAGAGATAGAACATAGAGCTACTTTATTGTGTCAAGTTTCAAGAAGCTAGCACAAACCATGTTTGATTTAGAGTTCGAACTGCATCTGTCAATATAGGAGAAAACAGAGTGAAAAGTAAAAATTCAAACTGTTACTGCAAACGAATGCCTCAAGCTAGGAGAACGAAACTTGAACATCCACGTTTTATTGGTGTACTGCTCATTACTTGAAAGTATCATGAAGGTCGGAAAAAAAAATATGTTGAGATTTCAGGAGACTGTAGTATTTTGGCAGCCTAACAACGCCTTTCATTGAATGTGTCTTTTGTCAGTCTCTGCTTAGGTCTACATCCAGAGGAAACAAAAAATAAAAATAGAATGTAGAACTACTTTACTGTTTCAAGTTTCAAGAAGCTAGCACAAACCGTGTTTGATTTAGAGTTCGAACTACATTTGTCAATATAGGAGAAAACAGAGTGAAACCTAAAAATTCAAACTGTTACTCCAAAAGAATGCTTCAATCTAGGAGAACTAAACTTTGGCATCCAAGTGGGATTGGTGTACTGATCATTACTTGAAAGTATCATGAAGATTGGATGAAAAAATATTTGTTGAGATTTCAGGAGACTCTAGTGTGTTGGAAGTTTGGCAACCCCTTTCAGTATAAGTGTTATTCGCCAGTCCCAGCTTTAGGATACAAGAGGAAACAAACCTTAGAGATAGAACGTAGAACTACTTTATTGTGTCAAGTTTCAAGAAGCTAGCACAAATCATGTTTGATTTAGAGTTCTAACTGCATCTGTCAATATAGGAGAAAACAGAGTGAACCTATAATTTCTAACTGTTCCTGCAAACGAATGCTAGAACCTAGAAGAACAAAACTTGGGCATCCACGTTTGATTGGTGTACTGATCAATACTTGAAAGAATCATGAAGATTGGATGAAAAGATATATGTTGAGATTTCAGGAGACGGTAGTTTTTCGGAAGCTTAACAACGCCTTTCATTGAAAGTGTTATTCGCCAGTCTCTGCTTAAGGCTACATCAAGAAGAAACAAACCTTAGTGATAGAATGTAGAACTACTTTATTGTGTCAAGTTTCAAGAAGCTAGCACAAACCATGTTTGATTTAGAGTTCGAACTGCATCTGTCAATATAGGAGAAAAGAGAGTGAAAACTAAAAATTCAAACTGTTACTGCAAACGAACGCTTCAAGCTAGGAGAACGAAACTTGAACATCCACGTTTTATTGGTGTACTGCTCATTACTTGAAATGATCATGAAGGTCGGAAAAAAAAATATGTTGAGATTTCAGGAGACTGTTGTATTTTGGCAGCCTAGCAACGCCTCTCATTGAATGTGTCTTTCGTCAGTCTCTGCTTAGGTCTACATCCAGAGGAAACAAAAAATAAAAATAGAATGTAGAACTACTTTACTGTTTCAAGTTTCAAGAAGCTAGCACAAACCGTGTTTGATTTAGAGTTCGAACTACATTTGTCAATATAGGAGAAAACAGAGTGAAACCTAAAAATTCAAACTGTTACTCCAAAAGAATGCTTCAATCTAGGAGAACTAAACTTTGGCATTCAAGTGGGATTGGTGTACTGATCATTACTGAAAGTATCATGAAGATTGGATAAAAAAATATATGTTGAGATTTCAGGAGACTCTAGTGTGTTGGAAGGTTGGCAACCCCTTTCAGTATAAGTGTTATTCGCCAGTCCCAGCTTTAGGATACAAGAGGAAACAAACCTTAGAGATAGAACGTAGAACTACTTTATTGTGTCAAGTTTCAAGAAGCTAGCACAAACCGTGTTTGATTTAGAGTTCGAAATACATTTGTCAATATAGGAGAAAACAGAGTGAAACCTAAAAATTCAAACTGTTATGCCAAAAGAATGCTTCAATCTAGGAGAACTAAACTTTGGCATCCAAGTGGTATTGGTGTACTGATCATTACTTGAAAGTATCATGAAGATTGGATGAAAAAATATATGTTGAGATTTCAGGAGACTCTAGTGTATTGGAAGTTTGGCAACCCCTTTCAGTATAAGTGTTATTCGCCAGTCCCAGCTTTAGGATACAAGAGGAAACAAACCTTAGAGATAGAACGTAGAACTACTTTATTGTGTCAAGTTTCAAGAAGCTAGCACAAACCGTGTTTGATTTAGAGTTCTAACTGCATCTGTCAATATAGGAGAAAACAGAGTGAAACCTATAATTTCTAACTGTTCCTGCAAACGAATGCTACAACCTAGAAGAACAAAACTTGGGCATCCGCGTTTGATTGGTGTACTGATCAATACTTGAAAGAATCATGAAGATTGGATGAAAAAATATATGTTGAGATTTCAGGAGACGGTAGTTTTTTGGAAGCTTAACAACGCCTTTCATTGAAAGTGTTATTCGCCAGTCTCTGCTTAAGGCTACATCAAGAGGAAACAAACCTTGAGATAGAACGTAGAACTACTTTATTGGGTCAAGTTTCAAGAAGCTAGCACAAACCATGTTTGATTTAGAGTTCGAACTGCATCTGTCAATATAGGAGAAAACAGAGTGAAAACTATAAATTCAAACTGTGGCTGCAAACGAATGCTTCAAGCTAGAAGAACGAAACTTGAACATCCACGTTTTATTGGTGTACTGCTCATTACTTGAAATTATCATGAAGGTCGGAAAAAAAAATATGTTGAGATTTCAGGAGACTGTAGTATTTTGGCAGCCTAACAACACCTTTCATTGAATGTGTCTTTCGTCAGTCTCTGCTTAGGTCTACATCCAGAGGCAACAAAAAATAAAAATAGAATGTAGAACTACTTTACTGTTTCAAGTTTCAAGAAGCTAGCACAAACCGTGTTTGATTTAGAGTTCGAACTACATTTGTCAATATAGGAGAAAACAGAGTGAAACCTAAAAATTCAAACTGTTACTCCAAAAAATGCTTCAATGTAGGAGAACTAAACTTTGGCATCCAAGTGGGATTGGTGTACTGATCATTACTTGAAAGTATCATGAAGATTGGATGGAAAAATATATGTTGAGATTTCAGGAGACTCTAGTGTGTTGGAAGTTTGGCAACCCCTTTCAGTATAAGTGTTATTCGCCAGTCCCAGCTTTAGGATACAAGAGGAAACAAACCTTAGAGATAGAACGTAGAACTACTTTATTGTGTCAAGTTTCAAGAAGCTAGCACAAACCGTGTTTCATTTAGAGTTCTAACTGCATCTGTCAATATAGGAGAAAATAGAGTGAAACCTATAATTTCTAACTGTTCCTGCAAACGAATGCTACAACCTAGAAGAACAAAACTTGGGCATCCACGTTTGATTGGTGTACTGATCAATACTTGAAAAAATCATGAAGATTGGATGAAAAAATATAAGTTGAGATTTCAGGAGACGGTAGTTTTATGGAAGCTTAACAACGCCTTTCATTGAAAGTGTTATTCGCCAGTCTCTGCTTAAGGCTACATCAAGAGGAAACAAACCTTAGAGATATAACGTAGAACTACTTTATTGTGTCAAGTTTCAAGAAGCTAGCACAAAGCATGTTTGATTTAGAGTTCGAACTGCATCTGTCAATATAGGAGAAAACGGAGTGAAAACTAAAAATTCAAACTGTTACTGCAAACGAATGCTTCAACCTAGGAGGACGAAACTTGAACATCTACGTTTTATTGGTGTACTGCTCATTACTTGAAATGATCATGAAGGTCGGAAAAAAAAATATGTTGAGATTTCAGGAGACTGTAGTATTTTGGCAGCCTAACAACGCCTTTCATTGAATGTGTCTTTCGTCAGTCTCTGCTTAGGTCTACATCCAGAGGAAACAAAAAATAAAAATAGAATGTAGAACTACTTTACTGTTTCAAGTTTCAAGAAGCTAGCACAAACCGTGTTTGATTTAGAGTTCGAACTACATTTGTCAATATAGGAGAAAACAGAGTGAAACCTAAAAATTCAAACTGTTACTCCAAAAGAATGCTTCAATCTAGGAGAACTAAACTTTGGCATCCAAGTGGGATTGGTGTACTGATCATTACTTGAAAGTATCATGAAGATTGGATGAAAAAATATATGTTGAGATTTCAGGAGACTCTAGTGTGTTGGAAGTTTGGCAACCCCTTTCAGTATAATGTTATTCGCCAGTCCCAGCTTTAGGATACAAAAGGAAACAAACCTTAGAGATAGAACGTAGTACTACTTTATTGTGTCAAGTTTCAAGAAGCTAGCACAAACCGTGTTTGATTTAGAGTTCTAACTGCATCTTTCAATATAGGAGAAAACAGAGTGAAACCTATAATTTCTAACTGTTCCTGCAAAAGAATGCTACTCCTAGAAGAACAAAACTTGGGCATCCACGTTTGATTGGTGTACTGATCAATACTTGAAAGAATCATGAAGATTGGATGAAAAAATATATGTTTAGATTTCAGGAGACGGTAGTTTTTTGGAAGCTTAAC
Source organism: Callospermophilus lateralis (assembly GCF_048772815.1). Lineage (NCBI taxonomy): Eukaryota > Metazoa > Chordata > Mammalia > Rodentia > Sciuridae > Callospermophilus > Callospermophilus lateralis. The sequence goes on from NW_027510908.1 coordinate 15,256, forward strand.
AACGCCTTTCATTGAAAGAGTTTTTCGCCAGTCTCTGCTTAAGGCTACATCAAGAGGAAACAAACCTTAGAGATAGAACGTAGAACTACTTTATTGTGTCAAGTTTCAAGAAGCTAGCACAAACCATGTTTGATATAGAGTTCGAACTGCATCTGTCAATATAGGAGAAAACAGAGTGAAAACTAAAAATTCAAACTGTTACTGCAAACGAATGCTTCAAGCTAGGAGAACGAAACTTGAACATCCACTTTTTATTGGTGTACTGCTGATTACTTGAAATCATTATGAAGGACGGAAAAAAAAATATGTTGAGATTTCAGGAGACTGTAGTATTTTGGCAGCCTAACAACGCCTTTCATTGAATGTGTCTTTCGTCAGTCTCTGCTTAGGTCTACATCCAGAGGAAACAAAAAATAAAAATAGAATGTAGAACTACTTTACTGTTTCAAGTTTCAAGAAGCTAGCACAAACCGTGTTTGATTTAGAGTTCGAACTGCATCTGTCAATATAGGAGAAAACAGAGTGAAAACCAAAAATTCAAACTGTTACTGCAAACGAATGCTTCAACCTAGGAGAACGAAACTTGAACATCCACGTTTTATTGGTGTACTGCTCATTACTTGAAATTATCATGAAGGTCGGAAAAAAAAATATGTTGACATTTCAGGAGACGGTAGTATTTTGGCAGCCTAACAATGCCTTTCATTGAATGTGTCTGTCGTCAGTCTCTGCTTAGGTCTACATCTAGAGGAAACAAAAAATAAATTGGAATGTAGAACTATTTTACAGTTTCAAGTTTCAAGAAGCTAGCACGAACCATGTTTGATTTAGAGTTCGAACTACATTTGTCAATATAGGAGAAAACAGAGTGAAACCTAAAAATTCAAATTGTTACTCCGAAATAATGCTTCAATCTAGGAGAACTAAACTTTGGCATCCAAGTGGGATTGGTGTACTGATCATTACTTGAAAGTATCATGAAGATTGGATGAAAAAATATATGTTGAGATTTCAGGAGACTCTAGTGTGTTGAAAGTTTGGCAACCCCTTTCAGTATAAGTGTTATTCGCCAGTCCCAGCTTTAGGATACAAGAGGAAACAAACCTTAGAGATAGAACGTAGAACTACTTTATTGTGTCAAGTTTCAAGAAGCTAGCACAAACCGTGTTTGATTTAGAGTTCTAACTGCATCTGTCAATATAGGAGAAAACAGAGTGAAACCTATAATTTCTAACTGTTCCTGCAAACGAATGCTACAACCTTGAAGAACAAAACTTGGGCATCCACGTTTGATTGGTGTACTGATCAATACTTGAAAGAATCATGAAGATTGGATGAAAAAATATATGTTGAGATTTCAGGAGACGGTAGTTTTTTGGAAGCTTAACAACGCCTTTCATTGAAAGTGTCATTCGCCAGTCTCTGCTTAATGCTACATCAAGAGGAAACAAACCTTAGAGTTAGAACGTAGAACTACTTTATTGTGTCAAGTTTAAAGAAGCTAGCACAAACCATGTTTGATTTAGAGTTCGAACTGCATCTGTCAATATAGGAGAAAACAGAGTGAAAACTAAAAATTCAAGCTTTTACTGCAAACGAATGCTTCAAACTAGGAAAACGAAACTTGAACATCCACGTTTTATTGGTGTACTGCTGATTACTTGAAATTATCATGAATTTCGAAAAAAAAAATGTAGAGATTTCAGGAGACTGTAGTATTTTGGCAGCCTAACAACGCCTTTCATTGAATGTGTCTTTCGTCAGTCTCTGCTTAGGTCTACATCCAGAGGAAACAAAAAATATAAATAGAATGTAGAACTACTTTACTGTTTCAAGTTTCAAGAAGCTAGCGCAAACCGTGTTTGATTTAGAGTTCGAACTACATTTGTCAATATAGGGGAAAACAGAGTGAAACCTAAAAATTCAAACTGTTACTCCAAAAGAATGCTTCAATCTAGGAGAACTAAACTTTGGCATCCAAGTGGGATTGGTGTACTGATCATTACTTGAAAGTATCATGAAGATTGGATGAAAAAATATATGTTGAGATTTCAGGAGACTCTAGTGTGTTGGAAGTTTGGCAACCCCTTTCAGTATACGTGTTATTCGCCAGTCCCAGCTTTAGGATACAAGAGGAAACAAACCTTAGAGATAGAACGAGGAACTACTTTATTGTGTCAAGTTTCAAGAAGCTAGCACAAACCATGTTTGATTTAGAGTTCGAACTGCATCTGTCAATATAGGAGAAAACAGAGTGAAAATTAAAATTCAAACTGTTACTGTAAACGAATGCTTCAACCTTGGAGAACGAAACTTGAACATCCACGTTTTATTGGTGTACTGCTGATTACATGAAATCATCATGAAGGTCGGAAAAAAAATATGTTGAGATTTCAGGAGACTGTATTATTTTGGCAGCCTAACAACCCCTTTCATTGAATGTGTCTTTCGTCAGTCTCTGCTTAGGTCTACATCCAGAGGAAAAAATAAAAATAGAATGTAGAACTACTTTACTGTTTCAAGTTTCAAGAAGCTAGCACAAACCGTGTTTGATTTAGAGTTCGAACTACATTTGTCAATATAGGAGAAAACAGAGTGAAACCTAAAAATTCAAACTGTTACTCCAAAAGAATGCTTCAATCTAGGAGAACTAAACTTTGGCATCCAAGTGGGATTGGTGTACTGATCATTACTTGAAAGTATCATGAAGATTGGATGAAAAAATATATGTTGAAATTTCAGGAGACTCTAGTGTGTTGGAAGTTTGGCAACCCCTTTCAGTATAAGTGTAATTCGCCAGTCCCAGCTTTAGGATACAAGAGGAAACAAACCTTAGAGATAGAACGTAGAAGTACTTTATTGTGTCAAGTTTCAAGAAGCTAGCACAAACCGTGTTTGATTTAGAGTTCTAACTGCATCTGTCAATATAGGAGAAAACAGAGTGAAACCTATAATTTCTAACTGTTCCTGCAAACGAATGCTACAACCTAGAAGAACAAAACTTGGGCATCCACGTTTGATTGGTGTACTGATCAATACTTGAAAGAATCATGAAGATTGGATGAAAAAACATATGTTGAGATTTCAGGAGACGGTAGTTTTTTGGAAGCTTAACAACGCCTTTCATTGAAAGTGTCATTCGCCAGTCTCTGCTTAAGGCTACATCAAGAGGAAACAAACCTTAGAGTTAGAACGTAGAACTACTTTATTGTGTCAAGTTTCAAGAAGCTAGCACAAACCATGTTTGATTTAGAGTTCGAACTGCATCTGTCAATATAGGAGAAAACAGAGTGAAAACTAAAAATTCAAGCTGTTACTGCAAATGAATGCTTCAAACTAGGAAAACGAAACTTCAACATCCACGTTATATTGGTGTACTGCTGATTACTTGAAATTATCATGAATTTCGGAAAAAAAAATGTAGAGATTTCAGGAGACTATAGTATTTTGGCAGCCAAAAAACGCCTTTCATTGAATGTGTCTTTCGTCAGTCTCTGCTTAGGTCTACATCAAGAGGAAAGAAAAAATAAAAATAGAATGTAGAACTACTTTACTGTTTCAAGTTTCAAGAAGCTAGCACAAACCGTGTTTGATTTAGAGTTCGAAATACATTTGTCAATATAGGAGAAAACAGAGTGAAACCTAAAAATTCAAACTGTTACTCCAAAAGAATGCTTCAATCTAGGAGAACTAAACTTTGGCATCCAAGTGGGATTGGTGTACTGATCATTACTTGAAAGTATCATGAAGATTGGATGAAAAAATATATGTTGAGATTTCAGGAGACTCTAGTGTGTTGGAAGTTTGGCAACCCCTTTCAGAATAAGTGTTATTCGCCAGTCCCAGCTTTAGGATACAAGAGGAAACAAATTTTAGAGATAGAACGTAGAACTACTTTATTGTGTCAAGTTTCAAGAAGCTAGCACAAACCGTGTTTGATTTAGAGTTCTAACTGCATTTGTCAATATAGGAGAAAACAGAGTGAAACCTATAATTTCTAACTGTTCCAACAAACGAATGCTACAACCTAGAGGAACAAAACTTGGGCATCCACGTTTGATTGGTGTACTGATCAATACTTGAAAGAATCATGAAGATTGGATGAAAAAATATATGTTGAGATTTCAGGAGACTGTAGTTTTTTGGAAGCTTAACAACGCCTTTCATTGAAAGTGTTATTCGCCAGTCTCTGCTTAAGGCTACATCAAGAGGAAACAAACCTTAGAGATAGAACGTAGAACTACTTTATTGTGTCAAGTTTCAAGAAGCTAGCACAAACCATGTTTGATTTAGAGTTCGAACTGCATCTGTCAATATAGGAGAAAACAGAGTGAAAACTAAAAATTCAAACTGTTACTGCAAACGAATGCTTCAAGCTAGGAGAACGAAACTTGAACATCCACGTTTTATTGGTGTACTGCTCATTACATGAAATTATCATGAAGGTCGGAAAAAAATATGTTGAGATTTCAGGAGACTGTAGTATTTTGGCAGCCTAACAACGCCTTTCATTGAATGTGTCTTTCATGAGTCTCTGCTTAGGTCTACATCCAGAGGAAACAAAAAATAAAAATAGAATGTAGAACTACTTTACAGTTTCAAGTTTCAAGAAGCTAGCACAAACCGTGTTTGATTTAGAGTTCGAACTACATTTGTCAATATAGGAGAAAACAGAGTGAAACCTAAAAATTCAAACTCTTACTCCAAAAGAATGCTTCAATCTAGGAGAACTAAACTTTGGCATCCAAGTGGGATTGGTGTACTGATCATTACTTGAAAGAATCATGAAGATTGGATGAAAAAATATATGTTGAGATTTCAGGAGACTCTAGTGTGTTGGAAGTTTGGCAACCCCTTTCAGAATAAGTGTTATTTGCCAGTCCCAGCTTTAGGATACAAGAGGAAACAAACCTTAGAGATAGAACGTAGAACTACTTTATTGTGTCAAGTTTCAAAAAGCTAGCACAAACCGTGTTTGATTTAGAGTTCTAACTGCAATTGTCAATATAGGAGAAAACAGAGTGAAACCTATAATTTCTAACTGTTCCTGCAAACGAATGCTACAACCTAGAAGAACAAAACTTGGGCATCCACGTTTGATTGGTGTACTGATCAATACTTGAAAGTATCATGAAGATTGGATGAAAAAATATATGTTGAGATTTCAGGAGACGGTAGTTTTTTGGAAGATTAACAACGCCTTTCATTGAAAGTGTTATTCGCCAGTCTCTGCTTAAGGCTACATCAAGAGGAAACAATCCTTAGAGATAGAACGTAGAACTACTTTATTGTGTCAAGTTTCAAGAAGCTAGCACAAACCATGTTTGATTTAGAGTTCGAACTGCATCTGTCAATATAGGAGAAAACAGAGTGAAAACTAAAAATTCAAACTGTTACTGCAAACGAATGCTTCAAGCTAGGAGAACGAAACTTGAACATCCACGTTTTATTGGTGTACTGCTCATTACATGAAATTATCATGAAGGTCGGAAAAAAAAATATGTTGAGATTTCAGGAGACTGTAGTATTTTGGCAGCCTAACAACGCCTTTCATTGAATGTGTCTTTCGTCAGTCTCTGCTTAGGTCTACATCCAGAGGAAACAAAAAATAAAAATAGAATGTAGAACTACTTTACTGTTTCAAGTTTCAAGAAGCTAGCACAAACCGTGTTTGATTTAGAGTTCTAACTGCATCTGTCAATATAGGAGAAAACAGAGTGAAACCTATAATTTCTAACTGTTCCTGCAAACGAATGCTACAACCTAGAAGAACAAAACTTGGGCATCCACGTTTGATTGGTGTACTGATCAATACTTGAAAGAATCATGAAGATTGGATGAAAAAATATATGTTGAGATTTCAGGAGACGGTAGTTTTTTGGAAGATTAACAACGCCTTTCATTGAAAGTGTTATTCGCCAGTCTCTCCTTAAGGCTACATCAAGAGGAAACAAACCTTAGAGATAGAACGTAGAACTACTTTATTGTGTCAAGTTTCAAGATGCTAGCACAAACCATGTTTGTTTTAGAGTACGAACTGCATCTGTCAATATAGGAGAAAACAGAGTGAAAACTAAAAATTCAAACTGTTACTGCAAACGAATGCTTCAACCTAGGAGAACGGAACTTGAACATCCACGTTTTATTGGTGTACTGCTCATTACTTGAAATTATCATGAAGGTCTGAAAAAAAATATGTTGAGATTTCAGGAGCCTGTAGTATTTTGGCAGCCTAACCACGCCTTTCATTGAATGTGTCTTTCGTCAGTCTCTGCTTAGGTCTACATCCAGAGGAAGCAAAAAATAAAAATAGAATGTAGATCTACTTTACTGTTTCAAGTTTCAAGAAGCTAGCACAAACCCTGTTTGATTTAGAGTTCGAACTACATTTGTCAATATAGGAGAAAACAGAGTGAAACCTAAAAATTCAAACTGTTACTCCAAAAGAATGCTTCAATCTAGGAGAACTAAACTTTGGCATCCAAGTGCGATTGGTGTACTGATAATTACTTGAAAGTATCATGAAGATTGGATGGAAAAATATATGTTGAGATTTCAGGAGACTCTAGCGTGTTGGAAGTTTGGCAACCCCTTTCAGTATAAGTGTTATTCGCCAGTCCCAGCTTTAGGATACAAGAGGAAACAAACCTTAGAGATAGAACGTAGAACTACTTTATTGTGTCAAGTTTCAAGAAGCTAGCACAAACCGTGTTTGATTTAGAGTTCTAACTGCATCTGTCAATATAGGAGAAAACAGAGTGAAACCTATAATTTCTAACTGTTCCTGCAAACGGATGCTACAACCTAGAAGAACAAAACTTGGGCAACCACTTTTGATTGGTGTACTGATCAATACTTGAAAGAATCATGAAGATTGGATGAAAAAATATATGTTGAGATTTCAGGAGACCGTAGTTTTTTGGAAGCTTAACAACGCCTTTCATTCAAAGTGTTATTTGCCAGTCTCTGCTTAAGGCTACATCAAGAGGAAACAAACCTTAGAGATAGAACGTAGAACTACTTTATTGTGTCAAGTTTCAAGAAGCTAGCACAAACCATGTTTGATTTAGAGTTCGAACTGCATCTGTCAATATAGGAGAAAACAGAGTGAAAACTAAAAATTCAAACTGTTACTGCAAACGAATGCTTCAACCTAGGAGAACGGAACTTGAACATCCACGTTTTATTGGTGTACTGCTCATTACTTGAAATTATCATGAAGGTCGGAAAAAAAAATATGTTGAGATTTCAGGAGCCTGTAGTATTTTGGCAGCCTAACAACGCCTTTCATTGAATGTGTGTTTCGTCAGTCTCTGCTTAGGTCTACATCCAGAGGAAACAAAAAATAAAAATAGAATGTAGAACTACTTTACTGTTTCAAGTTTCAAGAAGCTAGCACAAACCGTGTTTGATTTAGAGTTCGAACTACATTTGTCAATATAGGAGAAAACAGAGTGAAACCTAAAAATTCAAACTGTTACTCCAAAAGAATGCTTCAATCTAGGAGAACTAAACTTTGGCATCCAAGTGGGATTGGTGTACTGATCATTACTTGAAAGTATCATGAAGATTGGATGAAAAAATATATGTTGAGATTTCAGGAGACCGTAGTTTTTTGGAAGCTTAACAACGCCTTTCATTCAAAGTGTTATTCGCCAGTCTCTGCTTAAGGCTACATCAAGAGGAAACAAACCTTAGAGATAGAACGTAGAACTACTTTATTGTGTCAAGTTTCAAGAAGCTAGCACAAACCATGTTTGATTTAGAGTTCTAACTGCATCTGTCAATATAGGAGAAAACAGAGTGAAAACTAAAAATTCAAACTGTTACTGCAAACGAATGCTTCAACCTAGGAGAACGGAACTTGAACATCCACGTTTTATTGGTGTACTGCTCATTACTTGAAATTATCATGAAGGTCGGAAAAAAAAATATGTTGAGATTTCAGGAGCCTGTAGTATTTTGGCAGCCTAACAACGCCTTTCATTGAATGTGTGTTTCGTCAGTCTCTGCTTAGGTCTACATCCAGAGGAAACAAAAAATAAAAATAGAATGTAGAACTACTTTACTGTTTCAAGTTTCAAGAAGCTAGCACAAACCGTGTTTGATTTAGAGTTCGAACTACATTTGTCAATATAGGAGAAAACAGAGTGAAACCTAAAAATTCAAACTGTTACTGCAAACGAATGCTTCAATCTAGGAGAACTAAACTTTGGCATCCAAGTGTGATTGGTGTACTGATAATTACTTGAAAGTATCATGAAGATTGGATGAAAAAATATATGTTGAGATTTCAGGAGACTCTAGCGTGTTGGAAGTTTGGCAACCCCTTTCAGTATAAGTGTTATTCGCCAGTCCCAGCTTTAGGAAACAAGAGGAAACAAACCTTAGAGATAGAACGTAGAACTACTTTATTGTGTCAAGTTTCAAGAAGCTAGCACAAACCGTGTTTGATTTAGAGTTCTAATTTATCTGTCAATATAGGAAAAAACAGAGAAAAACCTATCATTTCTAACTGTTCCTGCAAACGAATGCTACAACCTAGAAGAACAAAACATGGGCATCCACGTTTGATTGGTGTACTGATCAATACTTGAAAGAATCATGAAGATTGGATGAAAAAATATATGTTGAGATTTCAGGAGACCGTAGTTTTTTGGAAGCTTAACAACACCTTTCATTCAAATTGTTATTCGCCAGTCTCTGCTTAAGGCTACATCAAGAGGAAACAAACCTTAGAGATAGAACGTAGAACTACTTTATTGTGTCAAGTTTCAAAAAGCTAGCACAAACCATGTTTGATTTAGAGTTCGAACTGCATCTGTCAATATAGGAGAAAACAGAGTGAAAACAAAAAATTCAAACTGTTACTGCAAACGAATGCTTCAACCTAGGAGAACGGAACTTGAACATCCACGTTTTATTGGTGTACTGCTCATTACTTGAAATTATCATGAAGGTCGGAAAAAAAAATATGTTGAGATTTCAGGAGCCTGTAGTATTTTGGCAGCCTAACAACGCCTTTCATTGAATGCGTGTTTCGTCAGTCTCTGCTTAGGTCTACATCCAGAGGAAACAAAAAATAAAAATAGAATGTAGAACTACTTTACTGTTTCAAGTTTCAAGGAGCTAGCACAAACCGTGTTTGATTTAGAGTTCGAACTACATTTGTCAATATAGGAGAAAACAGAGTGAAACCTAAAAATTCAAACTGTTACTCCAAAAGAATGCTTCAATCTAGGAGAACTAAACTTTGGCATCCAAGTGGGATTGGTGTACTGATCATTACTTGAAAGTATCATGAAGATTGTATGAAAAAATATATGTTGAGATTTCAGGAGACTCTAGTGTGTTGGACGTTTGGCAACCCCTTTCCGTATAAGTGTTATTCGCCAGTCCCAGCTTTAGGATACAAGAGGAAACAAACCTTAGAGATAGAACGCAGAACTACTTTATTGTGTCAAGTTTCAAGAAGCTAGCACAAACCGTGTTTGATTTAGAGTTCTAAATGCATCTGTCAATATAGGAGAAAACAGAGTGAAACCTATAAATTCTAACTGTTCTTGCAAACGAATGCTACAACCTAGAAGAACAAAACTTGGGCATCCACGTTTGATTGGTGTACTGATCAATACTTGAAAGAATCATGAAGATTGGATGAAAAAATATATGTTGAGATTTCAGGAGACGGTAGTTTCTTGGAAGCTTAACAACGCCTTTCATTGAAAGTGTTATTCGCCGGTCTCTGCTTAAGGCTACATCAAGAGGAAACAAACCTTAGAGATAGAACGTAGAACTACTTTATTGTGTCAAGTTTCAAGAAGCTAGCACAAACCATGTTTGTTTTAGAGTTCAAACTGCATCTGTCAATATAGGAGAAAACAGAGTGAAAACTAAAAATTCAAACTGTTACTGCAAACGAATGCTTCAACCTAGGAGAACGGAACTTGAACATCCACGTTTTATTGGTGTACTGCTCATTACTTGAAATTATCATGAATTTCGGAAAAAAAAATATGTTGAGATTTCAGGAGCCTGTAGTATTTTGGCAGCCTAACAACGCCTTTCATTGAATGTGTGTTTCGTCAGTCTCTGCTTAGGTCTACATCCAGAGGAAACAAAAAATAAAAATAGAATGTAGAACTACTTTACTGTTTCAAGTTTCAAGAAGCTAGCACAAACCGTGTTTGATTTAGAGTTCGAACTACATTTGTCAATATAGGAGAAAACAGAGTGAAACCTAAAAATTCAAACTGTTACTCCAAAAGAATGCATCAATCTAGGAGAACTAAACTTTGGCATCCAAGTGGGATTGGTGTACTGATCATTACTTGAAAGTATCATGAAGATTGGATGAAAAAATATATGTTGAGATTTCAGGAGACCGTAGTTTTTTGGAAGCTTAACAACGCCTTTCATTCAAAGTGTTATTCGCCAGTCTCTGCTTAAGGCTACATCAAGAGGAAACAAACCTTAGAGATAGAACGTAGAACTACTTTATTGTGTCAAGTTTCAAGAAGCTAGCACAAACCATGTTTGATTTAGAGTTCTAACTGCATCTGTCAATATAGGAGAAAACAGAGTGAAAACTAAAAATTCAAACTGTTACTGCAAACGAATGCTTCAACCTAGGAGAACGGAACTTGAACATCCACGTTTTATTGGTGTACTGCTCATTACTTGAAATTATCATGAAGGTCGGAAAAAAAAATATGTTGAGATTTCAGGAGCCTGTAGTATTTTGGCAGCCTAACAACGCCTTTCATTGAATGTGTGTTTCGTCAGTCTCTGCTTAGGTCTACATCCAGAGGAAACAAAAAATAAAAATAGAATGTAGAACTACTTTACTGTTTCAAGTTTCAAGAAGCTAGCACAAACCGTGTTTGATTTAGAGTTCGAACTACATTTGTCAATATAGGAGAAAACAGAGTGAAACCTAAAAATTCAAACTGTTACTGCAAACGAATGCTTCAATCTAGGAGAACTAAACTTTGGCATCCAAGTGTGATTGGTGTACTGATAATTACTTGAAAGTATCATGAAGATTGGATGAAAAAATATATGTTGAGATTTCAGGAGACTCTAGCGTGTTGGAAGTTTGGCAACCCCTTTCAGTATAAGTGTTATTCGCCAGTCCCAGCTTTAGGAAACAAGAGGAAACAAACCTTAGAGATAGAACGTAGAACTACTTTATTGTGTCAAGTTTCAAGAAGCTAGCACAAACCGTGTTTGATTTAGAGTTCTAATTTATCTGTCAATATAGGAAAAAACAGAGAAAAACCTATCATTTCTAACTGTTCCTGCAAACGAATGCTACAACCTAGAAGAACAAAACATGGGCATCCACGTTTGATTGGTGTACTGATCAATACTTGAAAGAATCATGAAGATTGGATGAAAAAATATATGTTGAGATTTCAGGAGACCGTAGTTTTTTGGAAGCTTAACAACACCTTTCATTCAAATTGTTATTCGCCAGTCTCTGCTTAAGGCTACATCAAGAGGAAACAAACCTTAGAGATAGAACGTAGAACTACTTTATTGTGTCAAGTTTCAAAAAGCTAGCACAAACCATGTTTGATTTAGAGTTCGAACTGCATCTGTCAATATAGGAGAAAACAGAGTGAAAACAAAAAATTCAAACTGTTACTGCAAACGAATGCTTCAACCTAGGAGAACGGAACTTGAACATCCACGTTTTATTGGTGTACTGCTCATTACTTGAAATTATCATGAAGGTCGGAAAAAAAAATATGTTGAGATTTCAGGAGCCTGTAGTATTTTGGCAGCCTAACAACGCCTTTCATTGAATGCGTGTTTCGTCAGTCTCTGCTTAGGTCTACATCCAGAGGAAACAAAAAATAAAAATAGAATGTAGAACTACTTTACTGTTTCAAGTTTCAAGGAGCTAGCACAAACCGTGTTTGATTTAGTGTTCGAACTACATTTGTCAATATAGGAGAAAACAGAGTGAAACCTAAAAATTCAAACTGTTACTCCAAAAGAATGCTTCAATCTAGGAGAACTAAACTTTGGCATCCAAGTGGGATTGGTGTACTGATCATTACTTGAAAGTATCATGAAGATTGTATGAAAAAATATATGTTGAGATTTCAGGAGACTCTAGTGTGTTGGACGTTTGGCAACCCCTTTCCGTATAAGTGTTATTCGCCAGTCCCAGCTTTAGGATACAAGAGGAAACAAACCTTAGAGATAGAACGCAGAACTACTTTATTGTGTCAAGTTTCAAGAAGCTAGCACAAACCGTGTTTGATTTAGAGTTCTAAATGCATCTGTCAATATAGGAGAAAACAGAGTGAAACCTAAAATTCAAACTGTTACTCCAAAAGAATGCTTCAATCTAGGAGAACTAAACTTTGGCATCCAAGTGGGATTGGTGTACTGATCATTACTTGAAAGTATCATGAAGATTGGATGGAAAAATATATGTTGAGATTTCAGGAGACAGTAGTTTTTTGGAAGCTTAACAACGCCTTTCATTCAAAGTGTTATTCGCGAGTCTCTGCTTAAGGCTACATCAAGAGGAAACAAACCTTAGAGATAGAACGTAGAACTACTTTATTGTGTCAAGTTTCAAGAAGCTAGCACAAACCATGTTTGATTTAGAGTTCGAACTGCATCTGTCAATATAGGAGAAAACAGAGTGAAAACTAAAAATTCAAACTGTTACTGCAAACGAATGCTTCAACCTAGGAGAACGGAACTTGAACATCCACGTTTTATTGGTGTACTGCTCATTACTTGAAATTATCATGAAGGTCGGAAAAAAAATATGTTGAGTATTCAGGAGCCTGTAGTATTTTGGCAGCCTAACAACGCCTTTCATTGAATGTGTCTTTCGTCAGTCTCTGCTTAGGTCTACATCCAGAGGAAACAAAAAGTAAAAATAGAATGTAGAACTACTTTACTGTTTCAAGTTTCAAGAAGCTAGCACAAACCCTGTTTGATTTAGAGTTCGAACTACATTTGTTAATATAGGAGAAAACAGAGTGAAACCTAAAAATTCAAACTGTTACTCCAAAAGAATGCTTCAATCTAGGAGAAATAAACTTTGGCATCCAAGTGGAATTGGTGTACTGGTCATTACTTGAAAGTATCATGAAGATTGGATGAAAAAATATATGTTGAGATTTCACGAGACTCTAGTGTGTTGGAAGTTTGGCAACCCCTTTCAGTATAAGTGTTTTTCGCCAGTCCCAGCTTTAGGATACAAGAGGAAGCAAACCTTAGAGATAGAACGTAGAACTACTTTATTGTGTCAAGTTTCAAGAAGCTAGAACAAAGCGTGTTTGATTCAGAGTTCTAACTGCATCTGTCAATATAGGAGAAAACAGAGTGAAACCTATAATTTCTAACTGTTCCTGCAAACGAATGCTACAACCTAGAAGAACAAAACTTGGGCATCCACGTTTGATTGGTGTACTGATCAATACTTGAAAGAATCATGAAGATTGGATGAAAAATATATGTTGAGATTTCAGGAGACGGTAGTTTTTTGGAAGCTTAACAACGCCTTTCATTGAAAGTGTTATTCGCCAGTCTCAGCTTAAGGCTACATCAAGAGGAAACAAACCTTAGAGATAGAACGTAGAACTACTATATTGTGTCAAGTTTCAAGAAGCTAGCACAAACCATGTTTGATTTAGAGTTCGAACTGCATCTGTCAATATAGGAGAAAACAGAGTGAAAACTAAAAATTCAAACTGTTACTGCAAACGAATGCTTCAACCTAGGAGAACGGAACTTGAACATCCACGTTTTATTGGTGTACTGCTCATTACTTGAAATTATCATGAAGGTCGGAAAAAAAATATGTTGAGATTTCAGGGGACTGTAGTATTTTGGCAGCCTAACAACGCCTTTCATTGAATGTGTCTTTCATCAGTCTCTGCTTAGGTCTACATCCAGAGGAAACAAAAAGTAAAAATAGAATGTAGAACTACTTTACTGTTTCAAGTTTCAAGAAGCTAGCACAAACCGTGTTTGATTTAGAGTTCAAACTACATTTGTCAATATAGGAGAAAACAGAGTGAAACCTAAAAATTCAAACTGTTACTCCAAAAGAATGCTTCAATCTAGGAGAACTGAACTTTGGCATCCAAGTGGGATTGGTGTACTGATCATTACTTGAAAGTATCATGAAGATTGGATGGAAAACATATATGTTGAGATTTCAGGAGACTCTAGTGTGTTGGAAGTTTGGCAACCCCTTTCAGGATAAGTGTTATTCGCCAGTCCCAGCTTTAGGATCAAAAGGAAACAAATTTTAGAGATAGAACGTAGAAGTATTTTATTGTGTCAAGTTTCAAGAAGCTAGCACAAACCGTGTTTGATTTAGAGTTCTAAATGCATCTGTCAATATAGGAGAAAACAGAGTGAAACCTATAATTTCTAACTGTTCCTGCAAACGAATGCTACAACCTAGAAGAACAAAACTTGGGCATCCACGTTTGATTGGTGTACTGATCAATACTTGAAAGAATCATGAAGATTGGATGACAAAATATTTGTTGAGATTTCAGGAGACGGTAGTTTTTTGGAAGCTTAACAACGCCTTTCATTGAAAGTGTTATTCGCCAGTCTCTGCTTAAGGCTACATCAAGAGGAAACAAACCTTAGAGATAGAACATAGAACTACTTTATTGTGTCAAGTTTCAAGAAGCTAGCACAAACCATGTTTGATTTAGAGTTCGAACTGCATCTGTCA
>NW_027510909.1:0-29971 GCF_048772815.1 Callospermophilus lateralis
TTTACGCAGTCTTTGCTTGTGGCTATTTCAAGAGGAAACAAACCACAAAGACAGAACTCAGAACTACTATATTTTGTCAAGTTTCAAGGAGCTCGCACAAACCGTGTTTGATTTAGATTTAAAAAACACATCTATCTGTATAGGAGGAAATAGAGTGAAACCTAAAAAAGCAAACTGTTACTGGTAACGAACACTTCATCCTAGAAGAGTGAAAATTGGGCAGCTAAGTGGACTTAGTGAACTGATAATTACCACAGAGATCATCAAGGTCGTATGAAAAAAAATTTGCCGAGTATTCAGAAAACCAGTAGTATTTTGGAAGCTTGGAACACCTTTCCAATAAAGTGTTTTACGCAGTGTTTGCTTGTGGCTATTTCAAGAGGAAACAAACCACAAAGACAGAACTTAGAACTACTTTATTTTGTCAAGTTTCAAGGAGCTAGCACAAACCGTGTTTGATTTAGACTTCCAAACACATCTATATATATAGGAGGAAATAGAGTGAAAACTAAAAATTCAAACTGTTACTGGTAACGAATGCTTCATCCTAGAAGATTGAAAATTTTGCAGCTCAGTGGACTTAGTGAACTGATCATTACCACAGAGATCATCAAGGTCGGATGAAAAAAAATTTGCCGAGTATTCAGAAAACCAGTAGTATTTTGGAAGCTTGGAACACCTTTCCAATGAATGTGTTTTACGCAGTCTTTGCTTGTGGCTATTTAAAGAGGAAACAAACCACAAAGACAGAACTTAGAACAACTTTATTTTGTCAAGTTTCAAAAAGCTAGAACAAACCGTGATTGTTTTAGACTTAAAAAACACATCTATCTGTATAGGAGGAAATAGAGTGAAACCTAAAAATTCAAACTGTTACTGGTAAAGAACGCTTCATCTTAGAAGAGTGAAAAATGGGCAGCTAAGTGGACTTAGTGAACTGATCATTACCACAGAGATCATCAAGGTCGGATGAAAAAAAATTTTCCGAGTATTCCGAAAACCAGTAGTTTTTTGGAAGCTTGGCACACCTTTCCAATGAAGGTGTCTTAGGCAGTCTTTGCTTGTTCCTATATCAAGGGGAAACAAACCACAAAGACAGAACTTAGAACTACTTTATTTTGTCAAGTTTCAAGGAGCTAGCACAAACCGTGTTTGATTTAGACTTCCAAACACATCTATATATATAGGAGGAAATAGAGTGAAACCTAAAAAATCAAACTGTTACTGGTAATGAACGCTTCATCCTAGAAGAGCGAATATTGGGCAGCTAAGTGGACTAAGTAAACTGATCATTACCACAGAGATCATCAATGTCGGATGAAAAAAAATTTGCCGAGTATTCAGAAAACCAGAAGTATTTTGGAAGCTTGGAACTCCTTTCCAATAAAGGTGTTTTACGCAGTGTTTGCTTGTGGCTATTTCAAGAGGAAACAAACCACAAAGACAGAACTTAGAACTACTTTATTTTGTCAAGTTTCAAGGAGCTAGCACAAACCGTGTTTGATTTAGACTTAAAAAACACATCAATGTGTTTAGGAGGAAATAGAGTGAAACCTAAAAATTCAAACTGTTACTGGTAACGAATGCTTCATCCTAGAAGATTGAAAATTGGGCAGCTCAGTGGACTTAGTGAACTGATCATTACCACAGAGATCATCAAGGTCGGATGAAAAAAAATTTGCCGACTATTCAGAAAACCAGTATTATTTTGGAAGCTTGGAACACCTTTCCAATGAATGTGTTTTACGCAGTCTTTGCTTGTGGCTATTT
The DNA here is from genome assembly GCF_048772815.1 of Callospermophilus lateralis. NCBI lineage: Eukaryota > Metazoa > Chordata > Mammalia > Rodentia > Sciuridae > Callospermophilus > Callospermophilus lateralis. Next base: position 1,771 of record NW_027510909.1, read on the forward strand.
CAAGAGGAAACAAACCACAAAGACAGAACTTAGAACAACTTTATTTTGTCAAGTTTCAAGGAGCTAGAACAAACCGTGATTGATTTAGACTTAAAAAACACATCTATCTGTATAGGAGGAAATAGAGTGAAACCTAAAAATTCAAACTGTTACTGGTAACGAACGCTTCATCCTAGAAGAGTGAAAAATGGGCAGCTAAGTGGACTTAGTGAACTGATCATTACCACAGAGATCATCAAGGTCGGATGAAAAACAATTTGCCGAGTATTCAGAAAACCAGTAGTATTTTGGAAGCTTGGAATACCTTTCCAATGAATGTGTTTTACGCAGTCTTTGCTTGTGGCTATTTAAAGAGGAAACAAACCACAAAGACAGAACTCAGAACTACTTTATTTTGTCAAGTTTCAAGGAGCTCGCACAAACCGTCTTTGATTTAGACTTAAAAAACACATCTATCTGTATAGGAGGAAATAGAGTGAAACCTAAAAATTCAAACTGTTACTGGTAACGAACGCTTCATCCTAGAAGAGTGAAAATTGGGCAGCTAAGTGGACTTAGTGAACTGATCATTACCACAGAGATCATCAAGGTCGGATGAAAAAAAAATTTGCCGATTATTCAGAAAACCAGTAGTATTTTGGAAGCTTGGAACACCTTTCCAATAAAGGTGTTTTACGCAGTGTTTGCTTGTGGCTATTTCAAAAGGAAACAAACCACAAAGACAGAACTTAGAACTACTTTATTTTGTCAAGTTTCAAGGAGCTAGCACAAACCGTGTTTGATTTAGACTTAAAAAACAAATCAATGTGTTTAGGAGGAAATAGAGTGAAACCTAAAAATTCAAACTGTTACTGGTAACGAACGCTTCAACCTAGAAGATTGAAAATTGGGCAGCTCAGTGGACTTAGTGAACTGATCATTACCACAGAGATCATCAAGGTCGGATGAAAAAAAATTTGCCGAGTATTCAGAAAACCAGTAGTATTTTGGAAGCTAGGAACACCTTTCCAATGAATGTGTTTTACGCAGTCTTTGCTTGTGGCTATTTCAAGAGGAAACAAACCACAAAGACAGAACTTAGAACAACTTTATTTTGTCAAGTTTCAAGGAGCTAGAACAAACCGTGATTGATTTAGACTTAAAAACACATCTATCTGTATAGGAGGAAATAGAGTGAAACCTAAAAATTCAAACTGTTACTGGTAACGAACGCTTCATCCTAGAAGAGTGAAAAATGGGCAGCTTAGTGGACTTAGTGAACTGATCATTACCACAGAGATCATCAAGTTCGCATGAAAAAAAATTTGCCGAGTATTCTGAAAATCAGTAGTTTTTTGGAAGCTTGGCACACCTTTCCAATGAATGTGTTTAACGCAGTCTTTGCTTGTTCCTATTTCAAGAGGAAACAAACCACAAAGACAGAACTTAGAACTACTTTATTTTGTCAAGTTTCAATGAGCTAGCACAAACCGTGTTTGATTTAGACTTCCAAACACATCTATATATATAGGAGGAAATAGAGTGAAACCTAAAAACTCAAACTGTTACTGGTAACGAACCCTTCATCCTAGAAGAGTGAATATTGGGCAGCTAAGTGGACTATGTAAACTGATCATTACCACAGAGATCATCAAGGTCGGATGAAAAAAATTTGCCGAGTATTCAGAAAACCAGTAGTTTTTTGGAAGCTTGGCACACCTTTCCAATGAAGGTGTTTTAGGCAGTCTTTGCTTGTGGCTATTTCAAGAGGAAACAAACCACAAAGACAGAACTCAGAATTACTTTATTTTGTCAAGTTTCAAGGAGGTAGCACAAACCGTGTTTGATTTAGACTTAAAAAACACATCTATCTGTATAGGAGGAAATAGAGTGAAACCTAAAAATTCAAACTGTTACTGGTAACGAACGCTTCATCCTAGAAGAGTGAAAATTGGGCAGCTAAGTGGACTTAGTGAACTGATCATTACCACAGAGATCATCAAGGTCGGATGAAAAAAAATTTGCCGAGTATTCAGAAAACCAGTATTTTGGAAGCTTGGAACACCTTTCCAATAAGGGTGTTTTACGCAGTCTTTGCTTGTGGCTATTTCAAGAGGAAACACACCACAAAGACAGAACTTAGAACTTCTTTATTTTGTCAAGTTTCAAGGAGCTAGCACAAACCGTGTTTGATTTATACTTAAAAAACACATCAATCTGTATAGGAGGAAAGAGAGTGAAACCTAAAAATTCAAACTGTTACTGGTAACGAATGCTTCATCCTAGAAGATTGAAAATTGGGCAGCTCAGTGGACTTAGTGAACTGATCATTACCACAGAGATCATCAAGGTCGGATGAAAAAAAATTTGCCGAGTATTCAGAAAACCAATAGTATTTTGGAAGCTTTTAACACCTTTCCAATAAAGGTGTTTTACGCAGTCTTTGCTTGTGGCTATTTAAAGAGGAAACAAACCACAAAGACAGAACTTAGAACAACTTTATTTTGTCAAGTTTCAAGGAGCTAGAACAAACCGTGATTGTTTTAGACTTAAAAAACACATCTATCTGTATAGGAGGAAATAGAGTGAAACCTAAAAATTCAAACTGTTACTGGTAACGAACGCTTCATCCTAGAAGAGTGAAAAATGGGTAGCTAAGTGGACTTAGTGAACTGATCATTACCACAGAGATCATCAAGGTCGGATGAAAAAAAATTTGCCGAGTATTCCGAAAACCAGTAGTTTTTTGGAAGCTTGGCACACCTTTCCAATGAATGTGTTTTACGCAGTCTTTGCTTGTGCCTATTTCAAGAGGAAACAAAGCACAAAGACAGAACTTAGAACAACTTTATTTTGTCAAGTTTCAAGGAGCTAGAACAAACCGTGATTGATTTAGACTTAAAAAACACATCTATCTGTATAGGAGGAAATAGAGTGAAACCTAAAAATTCAAACTGTTACTGGTAACGAACGCTTCATCCTAATAGAGTGAAAATTGGGCAGCTAAGTGGACTTAGTGAACTGATAATTACCACAGAGATCATCAAGGTCGTATGAAAAAAAACTTGCCGAGTATTCAGGAAACCAGTAGTATTTTGGAAGCTTGGAACACCTTTCCAATAAAAGTGTTTTACGCAGTGTTTGCTTGTGGCTATTTCAAGAGGAAACAAACCACAAAGACAGAACTTAGAACTACTTTATTTTGTCAAGTTTCAAGGAGCTAGTACAAACCGTGTTTGATTTAGACTTCCATATACATCTATATATATAGGAGGAAATAGAGTGAAACCTAAAAACTCAAACTGTTACTGGTAACGAACGCTTCATCCTAGAAGACTGAAAAATGGGCAGCTAAGTGGACTTAGTGAAGTGATCATTACCACAGAGATCATCAAGGTCGGATGAAAAAAAATTTGCGAGTATTCCGAAAACCAGTAGTTTTTTGGAAGCTTGGCACACCTTTCCAATGAATGTGTTTTACACAGTCTTTGCTTGTTGCTATTTCAAGAGGAAACAAACCACAAAGACAGAACTTAGAACTACTTTATTTTGTCAAGTTTCAAGGAGCTAGCACAAACCGTGTTTGATTTAGACTTCCAAACACATCTATATATATAGGAGGAAATAGAGTGAAACCTAAAAACTCAAACTGTTACTGGTAACGAATGCTTCATCCTAGAAGAGCGAATACTGGGCAGCTAAGTGGACTAAGTAAACTGATCATTACCACAGAGATCATCAAGGTCGGATGAAAAAAAATTTGCCGAGTATTCAGAAAACCAGTAGTTTTTTGGAAGCTTGGCACACCTTTCCAATGAAGGTGTTTTACGCTCTTTGCGTGTGGCTATTTCAAGAGGAAACAAACCACAAAGACAGAACTTAGAACTACTTTATTTTGTCAAGTTTCAAGGAGCTAGCACAAACTGTGTTTGATTTAGACTTAAAAAACATATCTATCTGTATAGGAGGAAATAGAGTGAAACCTAAAAATTCAAACTGTTACTGGTAACGAACGGTTCATCCTAGAAGAGTGAAAATTGGGCAGCTCAGTGGACTTAGTGAACTGATCATTACCACAGAGATCATCAAGGTCGGATGAAAAAACATTTGCCGAGTATTCAGAAAACCAGTAGTATTTTGGAAGCTTGGAACACCTTTCCAATAAAGGTGTTTTACGCAGTGTTTGCTTGTGGCTATTTCAAGAGGAAACAAACCACAAAGACAGAACTTAGAACTACTTTATTTTGTCAAGATTCAAGGAGCTAGCACAAACCGTGTTTGATTTAGACTTAAAAAACACATCTATCTGTATAGGAGGAAATAGAGTGAAACCTAAAAATTCAAACTGTTACTTGTAACGAATGCTTCATCCTAGAAGATTGAAAATTGGGCAGCTCAGTGGACTTAGTGAACTGATCATTACCACAGAGATCATCAAGGTCGGATGAAAAAAAATTTGCCGAGTATTCAGAAAACCAGTAGTATTTTGGAAGCTTGGAACACCTTTCCAATGAATGTGTTTTACGCAGTCTTTGCTTGTGGCTATTTCAAGAGGAAACAAACCACAAAGACAGAACTTAGAACAACTTTATTTTGTCAAGTTTCAAGGAGCTAGAACAAACCGTGATAGTTTTAGACTTAAAAAACACATCTATCTGTATAGGAGGAAATAGAGTGAAACCTAAAAATTCAAACTGTTACTGGTAACGAACGCTTCATTATAGAAGAGTGAAAAATGGGCAGCTAAGTAGACTTAGTGAACTGATCATTACCACAGAGATCATCAAGGTCGGATGAAAAAAAATTTGCCGAGTATTCCGAAAACCAATAGTTTTTTGGAAGCTTGGCACACCTTTCCAATGAATGTGTTTTACGCAGTCTTTGCTTGTGCCTATTTCAAGAGGAAACAAAGCACAAAGGCAGAACTTAGAACAACTTTATTTTGTCAAGTTTCAAGGAGCTAGAACAAACCATGATTGATTTAGACTTAAAACACTCATCTATCTGTATAGGAGGAAATAGAGTGAAACCTAAAAATTCAAACTGTTACTGGTAACGAACGCTTCATCCTAGAGGAGTGAAAAATGGGCAGCTAAGTGGAGTTAGTGAACTGATCATTACCACAGAGATCATCAGGTCGGATGAAAAAAATTTGCCGAGTATTCCGAAAACCAGTAGTTTTTTGGAAGCTTGGCACACCTTTCCAATGAATGTGTTTTACGCAGTCTTTGCTTGTTCCTATTTCAAGAGGAAACAAACCACAAAGACAGAACTTAGAACTACTTTATTTTGTCAAGTTTCAAGGAGCTAGCACAAACCGTGTTTGATTTAGACTTCCAAACACATCTATATATATAGGAGGAAATAGAGTGAAACCTAAAAACTCAAACTGTTACTGGTAACGAACGCTTCATCCTAGCAGAGCGAATATTGGGCAGCTAAGTGGACTAAGTAAACTGATCATTACCACAGAGATCATCAAGGTCGGATGAAAAAAAATTTGCCGAGTATTCAGAAAATCAGTAGTATTTTGGAAGCTTGGAACACCTTTCCAATAAAGGTGTTTTACGCAGTTTTTGCTTGTGGCTATTTCAAGAGGAAACAAACCACCAAGACAGAACTTAGAACTACTTTATTTTGTCAAGTTTCAAGGAGCTAGCACAAACCGTGTTTGATTTAGACTTAAAAAACACATCAATGTGTTTAGGAGGAAATAGAGTGAAACCTAAAAATTCAAACTGTTACTGGTAATGAATGCTTCATCCTAGAGGATTGAAAATTAGGCAGCTCAGTGGACTTAGTGAACTGATCATTACCACAGACATCATCAAGGTCGGATGAAAAAAAATTTGCCGAGTATTCAGAAAACCAGTATTATTTTGGAAGCTTGGAACACCTTTCCAATGAATGTGTTTTACGCAGTCTTTGCTTGCGGCTATTTCAAGATTAAACAAACCACAAAGACAGAACTTAGAACAACTTTATTTTGTCAAGTTTCAAGGAGCTAGAACAAACCGTGATTGATTTAGACTTAAAAAACACATCTATCTGTATAGGAGGAAATAGAGTGAAACCTAAAAATTCAAACTGTTACTGGTAACGAACGCTTCATCCTAGAAGAGTGAAAATTGGGCAGCTAAGTGGACTTAGTGAACTGATCATTACCACAGAGATCATCAAGGTCGGATGAAAAAAAATTTGCCGAGTATTCTGAAAACCAGTAGTTTTTTGGAAGCTTGGCACACCTTTCCAATGAATGTGTTTTACGCAGTCTTTGCTTGTTCCTATATCAAGAGGAAACAAACCACAAAGACAGAACTTAGAACTACTTTATTTTGTCAAGTTTCAAGGAGCTAGCACAAACCGTGTTTGATTTAGACTTCCAAACACATCTATATATATAGGAGGAAATAGAGTGAAACCTAAAAACTCAAACTGTTACTGGTAACGAACGCTTCATCCTAGAAGAGTGAATATTGGGCAGCTAAGTGGACTATGTAAACTGATCATTACCACAGAGATCATCAAGGTCGGATGAAAAAAATTTGCCGAGTATTCAGAAAACCAGTAGTTTTTTGGAAGCTTGGCACACCTTTCCAATGAAGGTGTTTTAGGCAGTCTTTGCTTGTGGCTATTTCAAGAGGAAACAAACCACAAAGACAGAACTCAGAACTACTTTATTTGTCAAGTTTCAAGGAGGTAGAACAAACCGTGTTTGATTTAGACTTAAAAAACACATCTATCTGTATAGGAGGAAATAGAGTGAAACCTAAAAATTCAAACTCTTACTGGTAACGAACGCTTCATCCTAGAAGAGTGAAAATTGGGCAGCTAAGTGGACTTAGTGAACTGATCATTACCACAGAGATCATCAAGGTCGGATGAAAAAAAATTGCCGAGTATTCAGAAAACCAGTAGTATTCTGGAAGCTTGGAACACCTTTCCAATGAATGTGTTTTACGCAGTCTTTGCTTGTGGCTATTTCAAGAGGAAACAAACCACAAAGACAGAACTTAGAACAACTTTATTTTGTCAAGTTTCAAGGAGCTAGAACAAACCGTGATTGTTTTAGACTTAAAAAACACATCTATCTGTATAGGAGGAAATAGAGTGAAACCTAAAAATTCAAACTGTTACTGGTAACGAACGCTTCATCCTAGAAGAGTGAAAAATGGGCAGCTAAGTGGACTTAGTGAACTGATCATTACCACAGAGATCATCAAGGTCGGATGAAAACAAATTCGCCGAGTATTCAGAAAACCAGTATTATTTTGGAAGCTTGGAACACCTTTCCAATGAATGTGTTTTACGCAGTCTTTGCTTGTGGCTATTTCAAGAGGAAACAAACCACAAAGACAGAACTTAGAACAACTTTATTTTGTCAAGTTTCAAGGAGCTAGAACACACCGTGATTGATTTAGACTTAAAAAACACATCTATCTGTATAGGAGGAAATAGAGTGAAACCTAAAAATTCAAACTGTTACTGGTAACGAATGCTTCATCCTAGAAGAGTGAAAAATGGGCAGCTAAGTGGACTTAGTGAACTGATCATTACCACAGAGATCATCAAGGTCGGATGAAAAAAAATTTGCTGAGTATTCAGAAAACCAGTAGTATTTTGGAAGCTTGGAATACCTTTCCAATGAATGTGTTTTACGCAGTCTTTGCTTGTGGCTATTTCAAGAGGAAACAAACCACAAAGACAGAACTCAGAACTACTTTATTTTGTCAAGTTTCAAGGAGCTCGCACAAACCGTGTTTGATTTAGACTTAAAAAACACATCTATCTGTATAGGAGGAAATAGAGTGAAACCTAAAAATTCAAACTGTTACGGGTAATGAACGCTTCATCCTAGAAGAGTGAAAATTGGGCAGCTAAGTGGACTTAGTGAACTGATCATTACCACAGAGATCATCAAGGTCGGATGAAAAAAAATTTGCCGAGTATTCAGAAAACCAGTAGTATTTTTGAAGCTTGGAACACCTTTCCAATAAAGGTGTTTTACGCAGTGTTTGCTTGTGGCTATTTCAAGAGGAAACAAACCACAAAGACAGAACTTAGAACTACTTTATTTTGTCAAGTTTCAAGGAGCTAGCACAAACCGTGTTTGATTTAGACTTAAAAAACACATCAATGTGTTTAGGAGGAAATAGAGTGAAACCTAAAAATTCAAACTGTTACTGGTAACGAACGCTTCATCCTAGAAGATTGAAAATTGGGCAGCTCAGTGGACTTAGTGAACTGATCATTACCACAGAGATCATCAAGGTCGGATGAAAAAAAATTTGCCGAGTATTCAGAAAACCAGTATTATTTTGGAAGCTTGGAACACCTTTCCAATGAATGTGTTTTACGCAGTCTTTGCTTGAGGCTATTTCAAGAGGAAACAAACCACAAAGACAGAACTTACAACAACTTTATTTTGTCAAGTTTCCAGGAGCTAGGACAAACCGTGATTGATTTAGACTTAAAAAACACATCTATCTGTATAGGAGGAAATAGAGTGAAACCTAAAAATTCAAACTGTTACTGGTAACGAACGCTTCATCCTAGAAGAGTGAAAGTTGGGCAGCTAAGTGGACTTAGTGAACTGATCATTACCACAGAGATCATCAAGGTCGGATGAAAAAAAATTTGCCGAGTATTCAGAAAACCAGTAGTATTTTGGAAGCTTGGAATACCTTTCCAATGAATGTGTTTTACGCAGTCTTTGCTTGTGGCTATTTCAAGAGGAAACAAACCACAAAGACAGAACTCAGAACTACTTTATTTTGTCAAGTTTCAAGGAGCTCGCACGAACCGTGTTTGATATAGACTTAAAAAACACATCTATCTGTATAGGAGGAAATAGAGTGAAACCTAAAAATTCAAACTGTTACTGGTAACGAACGCTTCATCCTAGAAGAGTGAAAATTGGGCAGCTAAGTGGACTTAGTGAACTGATAATTACCACAGAGATCATCAAGGTCGTATGAAAAAAAATTTGCCGAGTATTCAGAAAACCAGTAGTATTTTGGAAGCTTGGAACACCTTTCCAATAAAAGTGTTTTACGCAGTGTTTGCTTGTGGCTATTTCAAGAGGAAACAAACCACAAAGACAGAACTTAGAACTACTTTATTTTGTCAAGTTTCAAGGAGCTAGCACAAACCGTGTTTGATTTAGACTTCCAAACACATCTATATATATAGGAGGAAATAGAGAGAAACCTAAAAACTCAAACTGTTACTGGTAACGAACGCTTCATCCTAGAAGAGTGAAAAATGGGCAGCTAAGTGGACTTAGTGAACTGATCATTACCACAGAGATCATCAAGGTCGGATGAAAAAAAATTTGCCGAGTATTCCGAAAACCAGTAGTTTTTTGGAAGCTTGGCACACCTTTCCAATGAATGTGTTTTACGCAGTCTTTGCTTGTTCCTATTTCAAGAGGAAACAAACCACAAAGACAGAACTTAGAACTACTTTATTTTGTCAAGTTTCAAGGAGCTAGCACAAACCGTGTTTGATTTAGACTTCCAAACACATCTATATATATAGGAGGAAATAGAGTGAAACCTAAAAACTCAAACTGTTACTGGTAACGAACGCTTCTTCCTAGAAGAGCGAATATTGGGCAGCTAAGTGGACTAAGTAAACTGATAATTACCACAGAGATCATCAAGGTCCGATGAAAAAAATTTGCCGAGTATTCAGAAAACCAGTAGTTTTTTGGAAGCTTGGCACACCTTTCCAATGAAGGTGTTTTAGGCAGTCTTTGCTTGTGGCTATTTCAAGAGGAAACAAACCACAAAGACAGAACTCAGAACTACTTATTTTGTCAAGTTTCAAGGAGCTAGCACAAACCGTGTTTGAATTAGACTTAAAAAACACATCTATCTGTATTGTAGGAAATAGAGTGAAACCTAAAAATTCAAACTGTTACTGGTAACGAACGCTTCATCCTAGAAGAGTGAAAATTGGGCAGCTAAGTGGACTTAGTGAACTGATCATTACCACAGAGATCATCAAGGTCGGATGAAAAAAAATTTGCCGAGTATTCAGAAAACCAGAAGTATTTTGGAAGCTTGGAACACCTTTCCAATAAAGGTGTTGTACGCAGTGTTTGCTTGTGGCTATTTCAAGAGGAAACAAACCACAAAGACAGAACTTAGAACTACTTTATTTTGTCAAGTTTCAAGGAGCTAGCACAAACCGTGTTTGATTTAGACTTAAAAAACACATCAATGTGTTTAGGAGGAAATAGAGTGAAACCTAAAAATTCAAACTGTTAATGGTAACGAACGCTTCATCCTAGAAGATTGAAAATTGGGCAGCTCAGTGGACTTAGTGAACTGATCATTACCACAGAGATCATCAAGGTCGGATGAAAAAAAATTTGCCGAGTATTCAGAAAACCAGTAGTATTTTGGAAGCTTGGAATACCTTTCCAATGAATGTGTTTTACGCAGTCTTTGCTTGTGGCTATTTCAAGAGGAAACAAACCACAAAGACAGAACTCAGAACTACTTTATTTTGTCAAGTTTCAAGGAGCTCGCAGAAACCGTGTTTGATTTAGACTTAAAAAACACATCTATCTGTATAGGAGGAAATAGAGTGAAACCTAAAAATTCAAACTGTTACTGGTAACGAACACTTCATCCTAGAAGACTGAAAATTGGGCAGCTAAGTGGACTTAGTGAACTGATAATCACCACAGAGATCATCAAGGTCGTATGAAAAAAAATTTGCCGAGTATTCAGAAAAACAGTAGTATTTTGGAAGCTTGGAACACCTTTCCAATAAAGTGTTTTATGCAGTCTTTGCTTGTGGCTATTTAAAGAGGAAACAAACCACAAAGACAGAACTTAGAACTACTTTATTTTGTCAAGTTTCAAGGAGCTAGCACAAACCGTGTTTGATTTACACTTCCAAACACATCTATATATATAGGAGGAAATAGAGTGAAACCTAAAAACTCAAACTGTTACTGGTAACGAACCCTTCATCCTAGAAGAGTGAATATTGGGCAGCTAAGTGGACTATGTAAACTGATCATTACCACAGAGATCATCAAGGTCGGATGAAAAAAAATTTGCCGAGTATTCAGAAAACCAGTAGTTTTTTGGAAGCTTGGCACACCTTTCCAATGAAGGTGTTTTAGGCAGTCTTTGCTTGTGGCTATTTCAAGAGGAAACAAACCACAAAGACAGAACTCAGAACTACTTATTTTGTCAAGTTTCAAGGAGCTAGCACAAACCGTGTTTGAATTAGACTTAAAAAACACATCTATCTGTATAGGAGGAAATAGAGTGAAACCTAAAAATTCAAACTGTTACTGGTAACGAACGCTTCATCCTAGAAGAGTGAAAATTGGGCAGCTAAGTGGACTTAGTGAACTGATCATTACCACAGAGATCATCAAGGTCGGATGAAAAAAAATTTGCCGAGTATTCAGAAAACCAGAAGTATTTTGGAAGCTTGGAACACCTTTCCAATAAAGGTGTTTTACGCAGTGTTTGCTTGTGGCTATTTCAAGAGGAAACAAACCACAAAGACAGAACTTAGAACTTCTTTATTTTGTCAAGTTTCAAGGAGCTAGCACAAACCGTGTTTGATTTAGACTTAAAAAACACATCAATCTGTATAGGAGGAAATAGAGTGAAACCTAAAAATTCAAACTGTTACTGGTAACGAATGCTTCATCCTAGAAGATTGAAAATTGGGCAGCTCAGTGGACTTAGTGAACTGATCATTACCACAGAGATCATCAAGGTCGGATGAAAAAAAATTTGCCGAGTATTCAGAAAACCAGTAGTATTCTGGAATCTTGGAACACCTTTCCAATGAATGTGTTTTACGCAGTCTTTGCTTGTGGCTATTTCAAGAGGAAACAAACCACAAAGACAGAACTTAGAACTACTTTATTTTGTCAAGTTTCAAAGTGCTAGCACAAACCGTGTTTGATTTAGACTTAAAAAACACATCTATCTGTATAGGAGGAAATAGAGTGAAACCTAAAAATTTAAACTGTTAATGGTAACGAACGCTTCATCCTAGAAGAGTGAAAGTTGGGCAGCTAAGTGGACTTAGTGAACTGATCATTACCACAGAGATCATCAAGGTCGGATAAAAAAAAATTTGCCGAGTATTCAGAAAACCAGTAGTATTTTGGAAGCTTGGAATACCTTTCCAATGAATGTGTTTTACGCAGTCTTTGATTGTGGCTATTTCAAGAGGAAACAAACCACAAAGACAGAACTCAGAACTACTTTATTTTGTCAAGTTTCATGAGCTCGCACAAACCGTGTTTGATTTAGACTTAAAAAACACATCTATCTGTATAGGAGGAAATAGAGTGAAACCTAAAAATTCAAACTGTTACTGGTAACGAACGCTTCATCCTAGAAGAGTGAAAATTGGGCAGCTAAGTGGACTTAGTGAACTGATCATTACCACAGAGATCATCAAGGTCGGATGAAAACAAATTCGCCGAGTATTCAGAAAACCAGTATTATTTTGGAAGCTTGGAACACCTTTCCAATGAATGTGTTTTATGCAGTCTTTGCTTGTGGCTATTTCAAGAGGAAACAAACCACAAAGACAGAACTTAGAACAACTTTATTTTGTCAAGTTTCAAGGAGCTAGAACACACCGTGATTGATTTAGACTTAAAAAACACATCTATCTGTATAGGAGGAAATAGAGTGAAACCTAAAAATTCAAACTGTTACTGGTAACGAACGCTTCATCCTAGAAGAGTGAAAAATGGGCAGCTAAGTGGACTTAGTGAACTGATCATTACCACAGAGATCATCAAGGTCGGATGAAAAAAAATTTGCCGAGTATTCAGAAAACCAGTAGTATTTTGGAAGCTTGGAATACCTTTCCAATGAATGTGTTTTACGCAGTCTTTGCTTGTGGCTATTTCAAGAGGAAACAAACCACAAAGACAGAACTCAGAACTACTTTATTTTGTCAAGTTTCAAGGAGCTCGCACAAACCGTGTTTGATTTAGACTTAAAAAACACATCTATCTGTATAGGAGGAAATAGAGTGAAACCTAAAAATTCAAACTGTTACTGGTAACGAACGCTTCATCCTAGAAGAGTGAAAATTGGGCAGCTAAGTGGACTTAGTGAACTGATCATTACCACAGAGATCATCAAGGTCGCATGAAAAAAAATTTGCCGAGTATTCAGAAAACCAGTAGTATTTTTGAAGCTTGGAACACCTTTCCAATAAAGGTGTTTTACGCAGTGTTTGCTTGTGGCTATTTCAAGAGGAAACAAACCACAAAGACAGAACTTAGAACTACTTTATTTTGTCAAGTTTCAAGGAGCTAGCACAAACCGTGTTTGATTTAGACTTAAAAAACACATCAATGTGTTTAGGAGGAAATAGAGTGAAACCTAAAAACTCAAACTGTTACTGGTAACGAACGCTTCATCCTAGAAGAGTGAAAAATGGGCAGCTAAGTGGACTTAGTGAACTGATCATTACCACAGAGATCATCAAGGTCGGATGAAAAAAAATTTGCCGAGTATTCCGAAAACCAGTAGTTTTTTACAAGCTTGGCACACCTTTCCAATCAATGTGTTTTACGCAGTCTTTGCTTGTTCCTATTTCAAGAGGAAACAAACCACAAAGACAGAACTTAGAACTACTTTATTTTGTCAAGTTTCAAGGAGCTAGCACAAACCGTGTTTGATTTAGACTTCCAAACACATCTATATATATAGGAGGAAATAGAGTGAAACCTAAAAACTCAAACTGTTACTGGTAACGAACGCTTCTTCCTAGAAGAGCGAATATTGGGCAGCTAAGTGGACTAAGTAAACTGATAATTACCACAGAGATCATCAAGGTTAGATGAAAAAAAATTTGCCGAGTATTCAGAAAACCAGTAGTTTTTTGGAAGCTTGGCACACCTTTCCAATGAAGGTGTTTTAGGCAGTCTTTGCTTGTGGCTATTTCAAGAGGAAACAAACCACAAAGACAGAACTCAGAACTACTTATTTTGTCAAGTTTCAAGGAGCTAGCACAAACCGTGTTTGAATTAGACTTAAAAAACACATCTATCTGTATAGGAGGAAATAGAGTGAAACCTAAAAATTCAAACTGTTACTGGTAACGAACGCTTCATCCTAGAAGAGTGAAAATTGGGCAGCTAAGTGGACTTAGTGAACTGATCATTACCACAGAGTTCATCAAGGTCGGATGAAAAAAAATTTGCCGAGTATTCAGAAAACCAGAAGTATTTTGGAAGCTTGGAACACCTTTCCAATAAAGGTGTTGTACGCAGTGTTTGCCTGTGGCTATTTCAAGAGGAAACAAACCACAAAGACAGAACTTAGAACTACTTTATTTTGTCAAGTTTCAAGGAGCTAGCACAAACCGTGTTTGATTTAGACTTAAAAAACACATCAATGTGTTTAGGAGGAAATAGAGTGAAACCTAAAAATTCAAACTGTTACTGGTAACGAACGCTTCATCCTAGAAGATTGAAAATTGGGCAGCTCAGTGGACTTAGTGAACTGATCATTACCACAGAGATCATCAAGGTCGGATGAAAAAAAATTTGCCGAGTATTCAGAAAACCAGTAGTATTTTGGAAGCTTGGAATACCTTTCCAATGAATGTGTTTTACACAGTCTTTGCTTGTGGCTATTTCAAGAGGAAACAAACCACAAAGACAGAACTCAGAACTACTTTATTTTGTCAAGTTTCAAGGAGCTCGCACAAACCGTGTTTGATTTAGACTTAAAAAACACATCTATCTGTATAGGAGGAAATAGAGTGAAACCTAAAAATTCAAACTGTTACTGGTAACGAACACTTCATCCTAGAAGAGTGAAAATTGGGCAGCTAAGTGGACTTAGTGAACTGATAATCACCACAGAGATCATCAAGGTCGTATGAAAAAAAATTTGCCGAGTATTCAGAAAACCAATAGTATTTTGGAAGCTTGGAACACCTTTCCAATAAAGTGTTTTATGCAGTCTTTGCTTGTGGCTATTTAAAGAGGAAACAAACCACAAAGACAGAACTTAGAACTACTTTATTTTGTCAAGTTTCAAGGAGCTAGCACAAACCGTGTTTGATTTAGACTTCCAAACACATCAATATATATAGGAGGAAATAGAGTGAAACCTAAAAACTCAAACTGTTACTGGTAACGAACCCTTCATCCTAGAAGAGTGAATATTGGGCAGCTAAGTGGACTATGTAAACTGATCATAACCACAGAGATCATCAAGGTCGGATGAAAAAAAATTTGCCGAGTATTCAGAAAACCAGTAGTATTTTGGAAGCTTGGCACACCTTTCCAATGAAGGTGTTTTAGGCAGTCTTTGCTTGTGGCTATTTCAAGAGGAAACAAACCACAAAGACAGAACTCAGAACTACTTATTTTGTCTAGTTTCAAGGAGCTAGCACAAACCGTGTTTGAATTAGACTTAAAAAACACATCTATCTGTATAGGAGGAAATAGAGTGAAACCTAAAAATTCAAACTGTTACTGGTAACGAATGCTTCATCCTAGAAGATTGAAAATTGGGCAGCTCAGTGGACTTAGTGAACTGATCATTACCACAGAGATCATCAAGGTCGGATGAAAAAAAATTTGCCGAGTATTCAGAAAACCAGTAGTATTCTGGAATCTTGGAACACCTTTCCAATGAATGTGTTTTACGCAGTCTTTGCTTGTGGCTATTTCAAGAGGAAACAAACCACAAAGACAGAACTTAGAACAACTTTATTTTGTCAAGTTTCAAGGAGCTAGAACAAACCGTGATTGTTTTAGACTTAAAAAACACATCTATCTGTATAGGAGGAAATAGAGTGAAACCTAAAAATTCTAACTGTTACTGGTAACGAACGCTTCATCCTAGAAGAGTGAAAAATGGGCAGCTAAGTGGACTTAGTGAACTGATCATTACCACAGAGATCATCAAGGTCGGATGAAAACAAATTTGCCGAGTATTCTGAAAACCAGTAGTTTTTTGGAAGCTTGGCACACCTTTCCAATGAATGTGTTTTACGCAGTCTTTGCTTGTTCCTATTTCAAGAGGAAACAAACCACAAAGACAGAACTTAGAACTACTTTATTTTGTCAAGTTTCAAAGTGCTAGCACAAACCGTGTTTGATTTAGACTTAAAAAACACATCTATCTGTATAGGAGGAAATAGAGTGAAACCTAAAAATTTAAACTGTTAATGGTAACGAACGCTTCATCCTAGAAGAGTGAAAGTTGGGCAGCTAAGTGGACTTAGTGAACTGATCATTACCACAGAGATCATCAAGGTCGGATAAAAAAAAATTTGCCGAGTATTCAGAAAACCAGTAGTATTTTGGAAGCTTGGAATACCTTTCCAATGAATGTGTTTTACGCAGTCTTTGCTTGTGGCTATTTCAAGAGGAAACAAACCACAAAGACAGAACTCAGAACTACTTTATTTTGTCAAGTTTCAAGGAGCTCGCACAAACCGTGTTTGATTTAGACTTAAAAAACACATCTATCTGTATAGGAGGAAATAGAGTGAAACCTAAAAATTCAAACTGTTACTGGTAACGAACGCTTCATCCTAGAAGAGTGAAAATTGGGCAGCTAAGTGGACTTAGTGAACTGATCATTACCACAGAGATCATCAAGGTCGGATGAAAACAAATTCGCCGAGTATTCAGAAAACCAGTATTATTTTGGAAGCTTGGAACACCTTTCCAATGAATGTGTTTTACGCAGTCTTTGCTTGTGGCTATTTCAAGAGGAAACAAACCACAAAGACAGAACTTAGAACAACTTTATTTTGTCAAGTTTCAAGGAGCTAGAACACACCGTGATTGATTTAGACTTAAAAAACACATCTATCTGTATAGGAGGAAATAGAGTGAAACCTAAAAATTCAAACTGTTACTGGTAACGAACGCTTCATCCTAGAAGAGTGAAAAATGGGCAGCTAAGTGGACTTAGTGAACTGATCATTACCACAGAGATCATCAAGGTCGGATGAAAAAAAATTTGCCGAGTATTCAGAAAACCAGTAGTATTTTGGAAGCTTGGAATACCTTTCCAATGAATGTGTTTTACGCAGTCTTTGCTTGTGGCTATTTCAAGAGGAAACAAACCACAAAGACAGAACTCAGAACTACTTTATTTTGTCAAGTTTCAAGGAGCTCGCACAAACCGTGTTTGATTTAGACTTAAAAAACACATCTATCTGTATAGGAGGAAATAGAGTGAAACCTAAAAATTCAAACTGTTACTGGTAACGAACGCTTCATCCTAGAAGAGTGAAAATTGGGCAGCTAAGTGGACTTAGTGAACTGATCATTACCACAGAGATCATCAAGGTCGCATGAAAAAAAATTTGCCGAGTATTCAGAAAACCAGTAGTATTTTTGAAGCTTGGAACACCTTTCCAATAAAGGTGTTTTACGCAGTGTTTGCTTGTGGCTATTTCAAGAGGAAACAAACCACAAAGACAGAACTTAGAACTACTTTATTTTGTCAAGTTTCAAGGAGCTAGCACAAACCGTGTTTGATTTAGACTTAAAAAACACATCAATGTGTTTAGGAGGAAATAGAGTGAAACCTAAAAACTCAAACTGTTACTGGTAACGAACGCTTCATCCTAGAAGAGTGAAAAATGGGCAGCTAAGTGGACTTAGTGAACTGATCATTACCACAGAGATCATCAAGGTCGGATGAAAAAAAATTTGCCGAGTATTCCGAAAACCAGTAGTTTTTTACAAGCTTGGCACACCTTTCCAATCAATGTGTTTTACGCAGTCTTTGCTTGTTCCTATTTCAAGAGGAAACAAACCACAAAGACAGAACTTAGAACTACTTTATTTTGTCAAGTTTCAAGGAGCTAGCACAAACCGTGTTTGATTTAGACTTCCAAACACATCTATATATATAGGAGGAAATAGAGTGAAACCTAAAAACTCAAACTGTTACTGGTAACGAACGCTTCTTCCTAGAAGAGCGAATATTGGGCAGCTAAGTGGACTAAGTAAACTGATAATTACCACAGAGATCATCAAGGTTAGATGAAAAAAAATTTGCCGAGTATTCAGAAAACCAGTAGTTTTTTGGAAGCTTGGCACACCTTTCCAATGAAGGTGTTTTAGGCAGTCTTTGCTTGTGGCTATTTCAAGAGGAAACAAACCACAAAGACAGAACTCAGAACTACTTATTTTGTCAAGTTTCAAGGAGCTAGCACAAACCGTGTTTGAATTAGACTTAAAAAACACATCTATCTGTATAGGAGGAAATAGAGTGAAACCTAAAAATTCAAACTGTTACTGGTAACGAACGCTTCATCCTAGAAGAGTGAAAATTGGGCAGCTAAGTGGACTTAGTGAACTGATCATTACCACAGAGTTCATCAAGGTCGGATGAAAAAAAATTTGCCGAGTATTCAGAAAACCAGAAGTATTTTGGAAGCTTGGAACACCTTTCCAATAAAGGTGTTGTACGCAGTGTTTGCCTGTGGCTATTTCAAGAGGAAACAAACCACAAAGACAGAACTTAGAACTACTTTATTTTGTCAAGTTTCAAGGAGCTAGCACAAACCGTGTTTGATTTAGACTTAAAAAACACATCAATGTGTTTAGGAGGAAATAGAGTGAAACCTAAAAATTCAAACTGTTACTGGTAACGAACGCTTCATCCTAGAAGATTGAAAATTGGGCAGCTCAGTGGACTTAGTGAACTGATCATTACCACAGAGATCATCAAGGTCGGATGAAAAAAAATTTGCCGAGTATTCAGAAAACCAGTAGTATTTTGGAAGCTTGGAATACCTTTCCAATGAATGTGTTTTACACAGTCTTTGCTTGTGGCTATTTCAAGAGGAAACAAACCACAAAGACAGAACTCAGAACTACTTTATTTTGTCAAGTTTCAAGGAGCTCGCACAAACCGTGTTTGATTTAGACTTAAAAAACACATCTATCTGTATAGGAGGAAATAGAGTGAAACCTAAAAATTCAAACTGTTACTGGTAACGAACACTTCATCCTAGAAGAGTGAAAATTGGGCAGCTAAGTGGACTTAGTGAACTGATAATCACCACAGAGATCATCAAGGTCGTATGAAAAAAAATTTGCCGAGTATTCAGAAAACCAATAGTATTTTGGAAGCTTGGAACACCTTTCCAATAAAGTGTTTTATGCAGTCTTTGCTTGTGGCTATTTAAAGAGGAAACAAACCACAAAGACAGAACTTAGAACTACTTTATTTTGTCAAGTTTCAAGGAGCTAGCACAAACCGTGTTTGATTTAGACTTCCAAACACATCAATATATATAGGAGGAAATAGAGTGAAACCTAAAAACTCAAACTGTTACTGGTAACGAACCCTTCATCCTAGAAGAGTGAATATTGGGCAGCTAAGTGGACTATGTAAACTGATCATAACCACAGAGATCATCAAGGTCGGATGAAAAAAAATTTGCCGAGTATTCAGAAAACCAGTAGTATTTTGGAAGCTTGGCACACCTTTCCAATGAAGGTGTTTTAGGCAGTCTTTGCTTGTGGCTATTTCAAGAGGAAACAAACCACAAAGACAGAACTCAGAACTACTTATTTTGTCTAGTTTCAAGGAGCTAGCACAAACCGTGTTTGAATTAGACTTAAAAAACACATCTATCTGTATAGGAGGAAATAGAGTGAAACCTAAAAATTCAAACTGTTACTGGTAACGAATGCTTCATCCTAGAAGATTGAAAATTGGGCAGCTCAGTGGACTTAGTGAACTGATCATTACCACAGAGATCATCAAGGTCGGATGAAAAAAAATTTGCCGAGTATTCAGAAAACCAGTAGTATTCTGGAATCTTGGAACACCTTTCCAATGAATGTGTTTTACGCAGTCTTTGCTTGTGGCTATTTCAAGAGGAAACAAACCACAAAGACAGAACTTAGAACAACTTTATTTTGTCAAGTTTCAAGGAGCTAGAACAAACCGTGATTGTTTTAGACTTAAAAAACACATCTATCTGTATAGGAGGAAATAGAGTGAAACCTAAAAATTCTAACTGTTACTGGTAACGAACGCTTCATCCTAGAAGAGTGAAAAATGGGCAGCTAAGTGGACTTAGTGAACTGATCATTACCACAGAGATCATCAAGGTCGGATGAAAACAAATTTGCCGAGTATTCTGAAAACCAGTAGTTTTTTGGAAGCTTGGCACACCTTTCCAATGAATGTGTTTTACGCAGTCTTTGCTTGTTCCTATTTCAAGAGGAAACAAACCACAAAGACAGAACTTAGAACTACTTTATTTTGTCAAGTTTCAAAGTGCTAGCACAAACCGTGTTTGATTTAGACTTAAAAAACACATCTATCTGTATAGGAGGAAATAGAGTGAAACCTAAAAATTTAAACTGTTAATGGTAACGAACGCTTCATCCTAGAAGAGTGAAAGTTGGGCAGCTAAGTGGACTTAGTGAACTGATCATTACCACAGAGATCATCAAGGTCGGATAAAAAAAAATTTGCCGAGTATTCAGAAAACCAGTAGTATTTTGGAAGCTTGGAATACCTTTCCAATGAATGTGTTTTACGCAGTCTTTGATTGTGGCTATTTCAAGAGGAAACAAACCACAAAGACAGAACTCAGAACTACTTTATTTTGTCAAGTTTCAAGGAGCTCGCACAAACCGTGTTTGATTTAGACTTAAAAAACACATCTATCTGTATAGGAGGAAATAGAGTGAAACCTAAAAATTCAAACTGTTACTGGTAACGAACGCTTCATCCTAGAAGAGTGAAAATTGGGCAGCTAAGTGGACTTAGTGAACTGATCATTACCACAGAGATCATCAAGGTCGGATGAAAACAAATTCGCCGAGTATTCAGAAAACCAGTATTATTTTGGAAGCTTGGAACACCTTTCCAATGAATGTGTTTTACGCAGTCTTTGCTTGTGGCTATTTCAAGAGGAAACAAACCACAAAGACAGAACTTAGAACAACTTTATTTTGTCAAGTTTCAAGGAGCTAGAACACACCGTGATTGATTTAGACTTAAAAAACACATCTATCTGTATAGGAGGAAATAGAGTGAAACCTAAAAATTCAAACTGTTACTGGTAACGAACGCTTCATCCTAGAAGAGTGAAAAATGGGCAGCTAAGTGGACTTAGTGAACTGATCATTACCACAGAGATCATCAAGGTCGGATGAAAAAAAATTTGCCGAGTATTCAGAAAACCAGTAGTATTTTGGAAGCTTGGAATACCTTTCCAATGAATGTGTTTTACGCAGTCTTTGCTTGTGGCTATTTCAAGAGGAAACAAACCACAAAGACAGAACTCAGAACTACTTTATTTTGTCAAGTTTCAAGGAGCTCGCACAAACCGTGTTTGATTTAGACTTAAAAAACACATCTATCTGTATAGGAGGAAATAGAGTGAAACCTAAAAATTCAAACTGTTACTGGTAACGAACGCTTCATCCTAGAAGAGTGAAAATTGGGCAGCTAAGTGGACTTAGTGAACTGATCATTACCACAGAGATCATCAAGGTCGCATGAAAAAAAATTTGCCGAGTATTCAGAAAACCAGTATTATTTTTGAAGCTTGGAACACCTTTCCAATAAAGGTGTTTTACGCAGCGTTTGCTTGTGGCTATTTCAAGAGGAAACAAACCACAAAGACAGAACTTAGAACTACTTTATTTTGTCAAGTTTCAAGGAGCTAGCACAAACCGTGTTTGATTTAGACTTAAAAAACACATCAATGTGTTTAGGAGGAAATAGAGTGAAACCTAAAAATTCAAACTGTTACTGGTAACGAACGCTTCATCCTAGAAGATTGAAAATTGGGCAGCTCAGTGGACTTAGTGAACTGATCTTTACCACAGAGATCATCAAGGTCGGATGAAAAAAAATTTGCCGAGTATTCAGAAAACCAGTATTATTTTGGAAGCTTGGAACACCTTTCCAATGAATGTGTTTTACGCAGTCTTTGCTGGAGGCTATTTCAAGAGGAAACAAACCACAAAGACAGAACTTACAACAACTTTATTTTGTCAAGTTTCCAGGAGCTAGAACAAACCGTGATTGATTTAGACTTAAAAAACACATCTATCTGTATAGGAGGAAATAGAGTGAAACCTAAAAATTCAAACTGTTACTGGTAACGAACGCTTCATCCTAGAAGAGTGAAAGTTGTGCAGCTAAGTGGACTTAGTGAACTGATCATTACCACAGAGATCATCAAGGTCGGATGAAAAAAAATTTGCCGAGTATTCAGAAAACCAGTAGTATTTTGGAAGCTTGGAATACCTTTCCAATGAATGTGTTTTACGCAGTCTTTGCTTGTGGCTATTTCAAGAGGAAACAAACCACAAAGACAGAACTCAGAACTACTTTATTTTGTCAAGTTTCAAGGAACTCGCACAAACCGTGTTTGATTTAGACTTAAAAAACACATCTATCTGTATAGGAGGAAATAGAGTGAAACCTAAAAAGTCAAACTGTTACTGGTAACGAACGCTTCATCCTAGAAGAGTGAAAATTGGGCAGCTAAGTGGACTTAGTGAACTGATAATTACCACAGAGATCATCAAGGTCGTATGAAAAAAAATTTGCCGAGTATTCAGAAAACCAGTAGTATTTTGGAAGCTTGGAACACCTTTCCAATAAAAGTGTTTTACGCAGTGTTTGCTTGTGGCTATTTCAAGAGGAAACAAACCACAAAGACAGAACTTAGAACTACTTTATTTTGTCAAGTTTCAAGGAGCTAGCACAAACCGTGTTTGATTTAGACTTCCAAACACATCTATATATATAGGAGGAAATATAGTGAAACCTAAAAACTCAAACTGTTACTGGTAACGAACGCTTCATCCTAGAAGAGTGAAAAATGGGCAGCTAAGTGGACTTAGTGAACTGATCATTACCACAGAGATCATCAAGGTCGGATGAAAAAAAATTTGCCGAATATTCCGAAAACCAGTAGTTTTTTACAAGCTTGGCACACCTTTCCAATGAATGTGTTTTACGCAGTCTTTGCTTGTTCCTATTTCAAGAGGAAACAAACCACAAAGACAGAACTTAGAACTACTTTATTTTGTCAAGTTTCAAGGAGCTAGCGCAAACCGTGTTTGATTTAGACTTCCAAACACATCTATATATATAGGAGGAAATAGAGTGAAACCTAAAAACTCAAACTGTTACTGGTAACGAACGCTTCTTCCTAGAAGAGCGAATATTGGGCAGCTAAGTGGACTAAGTAAACTGATAATTACCACAGAGATCATCAAGGTTAGATGAAAAAAAATTTGCCGAGTATTCAGAAAACCAGTAGTTTTTTGGAAGCTTGGCACACCTTTCCAATGAAGGTGTTTTAGGCAGTCTTTGCTTGTGGCTATTTCAAGAGGAAACAAACCACAAAGACAGAACTCAGAACTACTTATTTTGTCAAGTTTCAAGGAGCTAGCACAAACCGTGTTTGAATTAGACTTAAAAAACACATCTATCTGTATAGGAGGAAATAGAGTGAAACCTAAAAATTCAAACTGTTACTGGTAACGAACGCTTCATCCTAGAAGAGTGAAAATTGGGCAGCTAAGTGGACTTAGTGAACTGATCATTACCACAGAGTTCATCAAGGTCGGATGAAAAAAAATTTGCCGAGTATTCAGAAAACCAGAAGTATTTTGGAAGCTTGGAACACCTTTCCAATAAAGGTGTTGTACGCAGTGTTTGCCTGTGGCTATTTCAAGAGGAAACAAACCACAAAGACAGAACTTAGAACTACTTTATTTTGTCAAGTTTCAAGGAGCTAGCACAAACCGTGTTTGATTTAGACTTAAAAAACACATCAATGTGTTTAGGAGGAAATAGAGTGAAACCTAAAAATTCAAACTGTTACTGGTAACGAACGCTTCATCCTAGAAGATTGAAAATTGGGCAGCTCAGTGGACTTAGTGAACTGATCATTACCACAGAGATCATCAAGGTCGGATGAAAAAAAATTTGCCGAGTATTCAGAAAACCAGTAGTATTTTGGAAGCTTGGAATACCTTTCCAATGAATGTGTTTTACGCAGTCTTTGCTTGTGGCTATTTCAAGAGAAAACAAACCACAAAGACAGAACTCAGAACTACTTTATTTTGTCAAGTTTCAAGGAGCTCGCACAAACCGTGTTTGATTTAGACTTAAAAAACACATCTATCTGTATAGGAGGAAATAGAGTGAAACCTAAAAATTCAAACTGTTACTGGTAACGAACACTTCATCCTAGAAGAGTGAAAATTGGGCAGCTCAGTGGACTTAGTGAACTGATAATTACCACAGAGATCATCAAGGTCGTATGAAAAAAAATTTGCCGAGTATTCAGAAAACCAATAGTATTTTGGAAGCTTGGAACACCTTTCCAATAAAGTGTTTTATGCAGTCTTTGCTTGTGGCTATTTAAAGAGGAAACAAACCACAAAGACAGAACTTAGAACTACTTTATTTTGTCAAGTTTCAAGGAGCTAGCACAAACCGTGTTTGATTTAGACTTCCAAACACATCAATATATATAGGAGGAAATAGAGTGAAACCTAAAAACTCAAACTGTTACTGGTAACGAACCCTTCATCCTAGAAGAGTGAATATTGGGCAGCTAAGTGGACTATGTAAACTGATCATTACCACAGAGATCATCAAGGTCGGATGAAAAAAAATTTGCCGAGTATTCAGAAAACCAGTAGTATTTTGGAAGCTTGGCACACCTTTCCAATGAAGGTGTTTTAGGCAGTCTTTGCTTGTGGCTATTTCAAGAGGAAACAAACCACAAAGACAGAACTCAGAACTACTTATTTTGTCTAGTTTCAAGGAGCTAGCACAAACCGTGTTTGAATTAGACTTAAAAAACACATCTATCTGTATAGGAGGAAATAGAGTGAAACCTAAAAATTCAAACTGTTACTGGTAACGAACGCTTCATCCTAGAAGAGTGAAAATTGGGCAGCTAAGTGGACTTAGTGAACTGATCATTACCACAGAGATCATCAAGGTCGGATGAAAAAAAATTTGCCGAGTATTCAGAAAACCAGAAGTATTTTGGAAGCTTGGAACACCTTTCCAATAAAGGTGTTTTACGCAGTGTTTGCTTGTGGCTATTTCAAGAGAAAACAAACCACAAAGACAGAACTTAGAACTACTTTATTTTGTCAAGTTTCAAGGAGCTAGCACAAACCGTGTTTGATTTAGACTTAAAAAACACATCAATGTGTTTAGGAAGAAATAGAGTGAAACCTAAAAATTCAAACTGTTACTGGTAACGAACGCTTCATCCTAGAAGATTGAAAATTGGGCAGCTCAGTGGACTTAGTGAACTGATCATTACCACAGAGATCATCAAGGTCGGATGAAAAAAAATTTGCCGAGTATTCAGAAAACCAGTAGTATTTTGGAAGCTTGGAATACCTTTCCAATGAATGTGTTTTACGCAGTCTTTGCTTGTGGCTATTTCAAGAGGAAACAAACCACAAAGACAGAACTCAGAACTACTATATTTTGTCAAGTTTCAAGGAGCTCGCACAAACCGTGTTTGATTTAGATTTAAAAAACACATCTATCTGTATAGGAGGAAATAGAGTGAAACCTAAAAAAGCAAACTGTTACTGGTAACGAACACTTCATCCTAGAAGAGTGAAAATTGGGCAGCTAAGTGGACTTAGTGAACTGATAATTACCACAGAGATCATCAAGGTCGTATGAAAAAAAATTTGCCGAGTATTCAGAAAACCAGTAGTATTTTGGAAGCTTGGAACACCTTTCCAATAAAGTGTTTTACGCAGTGTTTGCTTGTGGCTATTTCAAGAGGAAACAAACCACAAAGACAGAACTTAGAACTACTTTATTTTGTCAAGTTTCAAGGAGCTAGCACAAACCGTGTTTGATTTAGACTTCCAAACACATCTATATATATAGGAGGAAATAGAGTGAAAACTAAAAATTCAAACTGTTACTGGTAACGAATGCTTCATCCTAGAAGATTGAAAATTTTGCAGCTCAGTGGACTTAGTGAACTGATCATTACCACAGAGATCATCAAGGTCGGATGAAAAAAAATTTGCCGAGTATTCAGAAAACCAGTAGTATTTTGGAAGCTTGGAACACCTTTCCAATGAATGTGTTTTACGCAGTCTTTGCTTGTGGCTATTTAAAGAGGAAACAAACCACAAAGACAGAACTTAGAACAACTTTATTTTGTCAAGTTTCAAAAAGCTAGAACAAACCGTGATTGTTTTAGACTTAAAAAACACATCTATCTGTATAGGAGGAAATAGAGTGAAACCTAAAAATTCAAACTGTTACTGGTAAAGAACGCTTCATCTTAGAAGAGTGAAAAATGGGCAGCTAAGTGGACTTAGTGAACTGATCATTACCACAGAGATCATCAAGGTCGGATGAAAAAAAATTTTCCGAGTATTCCGAAAACCAGTAGTTTTTTGGAAGCTTGGCACACCTTTCCAATGAAGGTGTCTTAGGCAGTCTTTGCTTGTTCCTATATCAAGGGGAAACAAACCACAAAGACAGAACTTAGAACTACTTTATTTTGTCAAGTTTCAAGGAGCTAGCACAAACCGTGTTTGATTTAGACTTCCAAACACATCTATATATATAGGAGGAAATAGAGTGAAACCTAAAAAATCAAACTGTTACTGGTAATGAACGCTTCATCCTAGAAGAGCGAATATTGGGCAGCTAAGTGGACTAAGTAAACTGATCATTACCACAGAGATCATCAATGTCGGATGAAAAAAAATTTGCCGAGTATTCAGAAAACCAGAAGTATTTTGGAAGCTTGGAACTCCTTTCCAATAAAGGTGTTTTACGCAGTGTTTGCTTGTGGCTATTTCAAGAGGAAACAAACCACAAAGACAGAACTTAGAACTACTTTATTTTGTCAAGTTTCAAGGAGCTAGCACAAACCGTGTTTGATTTAGACTTAAAAAACACATCAATGTGTTTAGGAGGAAATAGAGTGAAACCTAAAAATTCAAACTGTTACTGGTAACGAATGCTTCATCCTAGAAGATTGAAAATTGGGCAGCTCAGTGGACTTAGTGAACTGATCATTACCACAGAGATCATCAAGGTCGGATGAAAAAAAATTTGCCGACTATTCAGAAAACCAGTATTATTTTGGAAGCTTGGAACACCTTTCCAATGAATGTGTTTTACGCAGTCTTTGCTTGTGGCTATTTCAAGAGGAAACAAACCACAAAGACAGAACTTAGAACAACTTTATTTTGTCAAGTTTCAAGGAGCTAGAACAAACCGTGATTGATTTAGACTTAAAAAACACATCTATCTGTATAGGAGGAAATAGAGTGAAACCTAAAAATTCAAACTGTTACTGGTAACGAACGCTTCATCCTAGAAGAGTGAAAAATGGGCAGCTAAGTGGACTTAGTGAACTGATCATTACCACAGAGATCATCAAGGTCGGATGAAAAACAATTTGCCGAGTATTCAGA
Organism: Callospermophilus lateralis; assembly: GCF_048772815.1. Taxonomy (NCBI): domain Eukaryota; kingdom Metazoa; phylum Chordata; class Mammalia; order Rodentia; family Sciuridae; genus Callospermophilus; species Callospermophilus lateralis. The sequence goes on from NW_027510909.1 coordinate 29,222, forward strand.
AAACCAGTAGTATTTTGGAAGCTTGGAATACCTTTCCAATGAATGTGTTTTACGCAGTCTTTGCTTGTGGCTATTTAAAGAGGAAACAAACCACAAAGACAGAACTCAGAACTACTTTATTTTGTCAAGTTTCAAGGAGCTCGCACAAACCGTCTTTGATTTAGACTTAAAAAACACATCTATCTGTATAGGAGGAAATAGAGTGAAACCTAAAAATTCAAACTGTTACTGGTAACGAACGCTTCATCCTAGAAGAGTGAAAATTGGGCAGCTAAGTGGACTTAGTGAACTGATCATTACCACAGAGATCATCAAGGTCGGATGAAAAAAAAATTTGCCGATTATTCAGAAAACCAGTAGTATTTTGGAAGCTTGGAACACCTTTCCAATAAAGGTGTTTTACGCAGTGTTTGCTTGTGGCTATTTCAAAAGGAAACAAACCACAAAGACAGAACTTAGAACTACTTTATTTTGTCAAGTTTCAAGGAGCTAGCACAAACCGTGTTTGATTTAGACTTAAAAAACAAATCAATGTGTTTAGGAGGAAATAGAGTGAAACCTAAAAATTCAAACTGTTACTGGTAACGAACGCTTCAACCTAGAAGATTGAAAATTGGGCAGCTCAGTGGACTTAGTGAACTGATCATTACCACAGAGATCATCAAGGTCGGATGAAAAAAAATTTGCCGAGTATTCAGAAAACCAGTAGTATTTTGGAAGCTAGGAACACCTTTCCAATGAATGTGTTTT
>NW_027510910.1:0-29969 GCF_048772815.1 Callospermophilus lateralis
TCAAGATTGGGTGAAAAAATATTTGCTGGTATTTCAGAAACTCGTTATTTCTTAGAAGATTGGCAACCCCTCTCAATGAAAGTGCTTTTCCACAGGCTTTGCCTAGGGCTACTGAAGAGGAAACAAACTATAGAGACAAAACTGAGAACTCCTTTATTTTGTGAACTTTCAAAGAGCTACTACAAACCATGTTGAATTTTGAGTACCAAATTCATCTATCTATATAGGAGAGAACAGAGAAAACCTAAAAATAAAAACTGCTACTGTAAACGAACTCTTCAACCTAGAAGAACAAAATTTGTTGAGCCAAGTGGGATTTTTGTACTTGTTATTACCACCACGTATCATCAAGCTTGGGTGAAAAAATACTTGCTTCTATTTCGGAAACTGGTAATTTCTTGGAAGCTTGGCAACCCCTTTCAGTTAAATGCTTTTCCACAGTCTGTGCCTAGGGCTACTTGAAGAGGAAACAAACCATAGAGAAAAATCTGAGAACTACTTTTTTGGTCAAGTTTCAAAGAGCTACTACAAACCATGTTGGATTTAGAGTTCCAAATTCATCTATCTATATAGGAGATAACAGAGTGAAACATAAAAATATAAACTGCTACTTTAAACGAACGCTTCAAACTAGAAGAACAAAATTTGGTGAGTCAAGTGGGATTTGTGTACCAATCATTACCACCAAGTATCATAAAAATTGGGTGAAAAAATATTTGCTGGAATTTCGGAAACTCATTATTTCTTGGAAGCTTGGCAACCCCTTTCAATGAAATTGCTTTTCCAAAATCTGTGCCTAGGGCTGTTTGAAGAGGATACACACCATAGACACAAATCTGAGAACTCCTTTATTTTGTGAAGTTTCAAAGAGCTACTACAAACCATGTTGGATTTAGAGTTCCAAATTCATCTATCTATATAGGAGAGAACAGAGGGAAACCTAAATATAAAAACTGCTACTGTAAACGAAGGCTTCAACCTAGAAGAACAAAATTTGGTGAGCCAAGTGGGATTTCTGTACTTGTCATTACCACCACGTATCATCAAGATTGGGTGAAAAAATATTTGCTGGTATTTCGGAAACTCGTAATTTCTTGGAAGTTTGGCAACCCCTTTCAATGAAAGTGCTTTTCCACAGTCTCTGCGTAGGGCTACATGAAGAGGAAACAAATCATAGAGACAAACTGAGAACTACTTTTTTTATCAAGTTTGAAAGAGCTACAACAAACCATGTTGGATCTAGAGTTCCAAATTAATCTCTCTATATAGGAGAGAACAGAGGGAAACCTAAAAATAAAAACTGCTACTGTAAACGAAGGCTTCAACCTAGAAGAACAAAATTTGGTGAGCCAAGTGGGATTTGTGTACTTGTCATTACCACCACGTATCATCAAGTTTGGGTGAAAAAATATTTGCTGGTATTTCGGAAACTCGTAAATTCTTGGAAGCTTGGCAACCCCTGTCAATGAAAGTGCTTTTCCACAGTCTCTGCTTAGCGCTACGTGAAGAGGAAACAAATCATAGAGATAAACTGTGAACTACTTTTTTTTATCAAGTATGAAAGAGCTACAACAAACCATGTTGGATTTAGAGTTCCAAATTCATCTATCTATATAGGAGAGAACAGAGGGAAACCTAAATATAAAAACAGCTACTGAAGACGAACGCTTCAACCTAGAAGAACAAAATTTTTTGAGCGAAGTGGGATTTGTGTCCTGTTTATTACCACCAAGTATCATCAAGATTGTGTGAAAAAAATTTGCTGGTATTTTGGAAACTCCTAATTTTTTGGACGCTTGGCAACCCCTTTCAATGAATGTGCTTTTCCACAGTCTCTGCTTATGGGTACTTGAAGAGGAAAAAAATCATAGAGACAAAACTGAGAACTCCTTTATTTTGTCAAGTTTCAAAGAGCTACAACAAACCTTGTTGGATTTAGAGTTCCAAATTCATCTATCTATATAGGAGAGAACAGAGTGAAAACTAAATATAAAAACTGCTAATGTAGACGAACGCTTAAACCTAGAAGAACAAAATTTGGTGAGCCAAGTGGGATTTGTGTACTGATCATTACCTCCAAGTATGATCAAGTTTGGGCGAAAAAATATTTGCTGGTATTTCGGAAACCCGTTAATTCATAGAAGCTTGGCATCCCCTCTTAATGAAAGTGTTTTTCCACAGTCTGTGCCTAGGGCTACTTGAAGAGGAAACAAACCATAGAGACAAAACTTAGAACTCCTTTATTTTGTCAAGTTTCAAAGAGATACTACAAACCATGTTATATTTAGGGTTCCAAATTCATCTATCTATATTAGAGAACAGAGTGAACCTAAAAATAAAAACTGCTACTGTAGACGAACGCTTCAACCTAGAAAAACCAAATTTGGTGAGCCAAGTGGGATTTGTGTACTTGTCATTACCACCACGAATCATCAAGATTGGGTTAAAAAATATTTGCTGGTGTTTCCGAAACTCGTAATTTCGTGGAAGCTTGGCAACCCCTTTCAATGAAAGTGCTTTTCCATAGTCTCTGCTTAGGGCTACTTGAAGAGGAAACAAATCATAGAGACAAAACTGAGAACTACATTTTTGTGAAGTTTCAAAGAGCTACTACAAACCATGTTGGATTTAGAGTTCTACATTCATCTATATATATAGGAGAGAAGAGAGGGAAACCTAAAAATATAAACTGCTACTGTAAACGAACGCTTCAAACTAGAAGAACAAAATTTGGTGGGTCAAGTGGGATTTGTGTGCCGATCATTACCACCAAGTATCATTAAGATTGGGTGAAAAAATACTTGCTGTTATTTCGGAAACTTGTTATATCTTGAAAGCGTGCGAACCACTTTCAATGAAAGTGCTTTTCCACAGTCTGTGCATAGGGCTACTTGAAGAGGAAACAAACCATAGAGACAAAACTGAGAACTCCTTTATTTTGTCAAGTATCACAGAGCTACTACAAACTATGTTCGATTTAGAGTTTCAAATTCATCTATCTATATAGGAGAGAACAGAGTGAAACCTACATATAAATACTTCTACTGTAGACGAACGCTTCAATCTAGAAGAACATAAATTGGTGAGCCAAGTGGGGTTTGTGTAATGATCATTATCACCAAGTATGATCAAGATTGGGTGAAAAAATATTTGCTGGTATTTCAGAAACTCGTTATTTCTTAGAAGATTGTTAACCCCTCTCAATGAAAGTGCTTTTCCACAGGCTTTGCCTAGGGCTACTGAAGAGGAAACAAACTATAGAGACAAAACTGAGAACTCCTCTATTTTGTGAACTTTCAAAGAGCTACTACAAACCATGTTGAATTTTGAGTACCAAATTCATCTATCTATATAGGAGAGAACAGAGAAAACCTAAAAATAAAAACTGCTACTGTAAACGAACGCTTCAACCTAGAAGAACAAAATTTGGTGAGCCAAGTGGGATTTTTGTACTTGTTATTACCACCACGTATCATCAAGCTTGGGTGAAAAAATACTTGCTTCTATTTCGGAAACTCGTAATTTCTTGGAAGCTTGGCAACCCCTTTCAGTTAAATGCTTTTCCACAGTCTGTGCCTAGGGCTACTTGAAGAGGAAACAAACCATAGAGAAAAATCTGAGACCTACTTTTTTTGTCAAGTTTCAAAGAGCTACTACAAACCATGTTGGATTTAGAGTTCCAAATTCATCTATCTATATAGGAGATAACAGAGTGAAACATAAAAATATAAACTGCTACTTTAAACAAACGCTTCAAACTAGAAGAACAAAATTTGGTGAGTCAAGTGGGATTTGTGTACCAATCATTACCACCAAGTATCATAAAAATTGGGTGAAAAAATATTTGCTGGAATTTCGGAAACTCATTATTTCTTGGAAGCTTGGCAACCCCTTTCAATGAAATTGCTTTTCCAAAATCTGTGCCTAGGGCTGTTTGAAGAGGATACACACCATAGACACAAATCTGAGAACTCCTTTATTTTGTGAAGTTTCAAAGAGCTACTACAAACCATGTTGGATTTAGAGTTCCAAATTCATCTATCTATATAGGAGAGAACAGAGGGAAACCTAAATATAAAAACTGCTACTGTAAACGAAGGCTTCAACCTAGAAGAACAAAATTTGGTGAGCCAAGTGGGATTTCTGTACTTGTCATTACCACCACGTATCATCAAGATTGGGTGAAAAAATATTTGCTGGTATTTCGGAAACTCGTAGTTTCTTGGAAGTTTGGCAACCCCTTTCAATGAAAGTGCTTTTCCACAGTCTCTGCTTAGGGCTACATGAAGAGGAAACAAATCATAGAGACAAACTGAGAACTACTTTTTTTATCAAGTTTGAAAGAGCTACAACAAACCATGTTGGATCTAGAGTTCCAAATTAATCTCTCTATATAGGAGAGAACAGAGGGAAACCTAAAAATAAAAACTGCTACTGTAAACGAAGGCTTCAACCTAGACGAACAAAATTTGGTGAGCCAAGTGGGATTTGTGTACTTGTCATTACCACCACGTATCATCAAGTTTGGGTGAAAAAATATTTGCTGGTATTTCGGAAACTCGTAAATTCTTGGAAGCTTGGCAACCCCTGTCAATGAAAGTGCTTTTCCACAGTCTCTGCTTAGCGCTACGTGAAGAGGAAACAAATCATAGAGATAAACTGTGAACTACTTTTTTTTATCAAGTATGAAAGAGCTACAACAAACCTTGTTGGATTTAGAGTTCCAAATTCATCTATCTATATAGGAGAGAACAGAGGGAAACCTAAATATAAAAACAGCTACTGAAGACGAACGCTTCAACCTAGAAGAACAAAATTTTTTGAGCGAAGTGGGATTTGTGTCCTGTTTATTACCACCAAGTATCATCAAGATTGTGTGAAAAAATATTTGCTGGTATTTCGGAAACTCCTAATTTTTTGGACGCTTGGCAACCCCTTTCAATGAATGTGCTTTTCCACAGTCTCTGCTTATGGGTACTTGAAGAGGAAAAAAATCATAGAGACAAAACTGAGAACTCCTTTATTTTGTCAAGTTTCAAAGAGCTACAACAAACCTTGTTGGATTTAGAGTTCCAAACTCATCTATCTATATAGGAGAGAACAGAGTGAAAACTAAATATAAAAACTGCTAATGTAGACGAACGCTTAAACCTAGAAGAACAAAATTTGGTGAGCCAAGTGGGATTTGTTTACTGATCATTACCTCCAAGTATGATCAAGTTTGGGCGAAAAAATATTTGCTGGTATTTCGGAAAGCGGTTAATTCGTAGAAGCTTGGCATCCCCTCTTAATGAAAGTGTTTTTCCACAGTCTGTGCCTAGGGCTACTTGAAGAGGAAACAAACCATAGAGACAAAACTTAGAACTTCTTTATTTTGTCAAGTTTCAAAGAGATACTACAAACCATGTTATATTTAGGGTTCCAAATTCATCTATCTATATTAGAGAACAGAGTGAACCTAAAAATAAAAACTGCTATTGTAGACAAACGCTTCAACCTAGAAGAACCAAATTTGGTGAGCCAAGTGGGATTTCTGTGCTTGTCATTACCACCACGAATCATCAAGATTGGGTTAAAACGTATTTGCTGGTGTTTCGGAAACTCGTAATTTCGTGGAAGCTTGGCAACCCCTTTCAATGAAAGTGCTTTTCCATAGTCTCTTCTTAGGGCTACTTGAAGAGGAAACAAATCATAGAGACAAAACTGAGAACTACATTTTTGTGAAGTTTCAAAGAGCTACTACAAACCATGTTGGATTTAGAGTTCTACATTCATCTATATATATAGGAGAGAAGAGAGGGAAACCTAAAAATATAAACTGCTACTGTAAACGAACGCTTCAAACTAGAAGAACAAAATTTGGTGAGTCAAGTGGGATTTGTGTACCGATCATTACCACCAAGTATCATTAAGATTGGGTGAAAAAATACTTGCTGGTATTTCGGAAACTTGTTATATCTTGAAAGCGTGGGAACCACTTTCAATGAAAGTGCTTTTCCACAGTCTGTGCATAGGGCTACTTGAAGAGGAAACAAACCATAGAGAAAAAACTGAGAACTCCTTTATTTTGTCAAGTATCACAGAGCTACTACAACCATGTTGGATTTAGAGTTTCAAATTCATCTATCTATATAGGAGAGAAAAGAGTTAAACCTAAATATAAAAACTGCTACTGTAAGCGAACGCTTTAACCTAGAAAAACAAAATTTGTTGAGCCTAGTTTGATTTGTGTACTGATCATTAACACCAAGTATCATCAAGATTGGTTGAAAAAATATTTGCTGGTATTTTGGAAACTCGTTATTTCTTAGAAGTTTGGCAACCCCTCTCAATGAAAGTGATTTTACACAGTCTGTGCCTAGGGCTACTTCAAGAGGAAACAAACCATAGAGACAAGACTGAGAACTCCTTTATTTTGTCAAGTTTCAAAGAGCTACTACAAACCATGTTGGATTTAGAGTTCCAAATTCATCTATCTATATTGGAGAGAACAGAGTGAAACCTAAAAATAAAAACTGCTGCTGTAAATGAACGCTTCAACCTAGAAGAACAAAATTTGGTGAGCCAAGTGGGATTTGTGTACTTCTCATTACCACCACGTATCATCAAGATTGGGTGAAAAAATATTTGCTGGTATTTCGGAAACTCGTAATTTCTTGGAAACTTGGCAACTCCTTTCAATGAAAGTGCTTTTCCACAGTCTCTGCTAAGGGCTACTTGAAGATTAAACAAATCATAGAGACAAAACTGAAAACTACATTTTTGTCAAGTTTCCAAGAGCTACTACAAACCATGTTGGATTTAGAGTTCCAAATTCATCTATCTATATAAGAGAGAACAGAGTGAAACCTAAAAATAAAAACTGCTGCTGTAAACGAACGCTTCAACCTAGAAGAACAAAATTTGGTGAGCCAGGTGGGATTTGTGTACTTGTCATTACCAATATGTATCATCAAGTTTGGGTGAAAAAATATTTGCTGCTTTTTCGGAAACTTGTAATTTCTTGGAAGCTTGGCAACTCCTTTAACTGAAAGTGCTTTTCCACAGTCTCTGCTAAGGGCTACATGAAGAGGAAACAAATCATAGAGACAAAACTCAAAACTACATTTTTGTCAAGTTTCAAAGAGCTACTACAAACCATGTTGGACTTAGAGTTCCAAATTCATCTATCTATATAAGAGAGAACAGAGTGAAACCTCAATATATAAATTGCTACTGTAGACGAACGCTTCAACCTAGAAGAACACAATTTGGTGAGCCAAGTGGGATTTTTGTACTGATCATTACCACCACGTATCACCAAGATTGGGTGAAAAAGTATTTGCTGGTATTTCGGAAACTCGTAATTTCTTATAATCTTGGAAACCCCTCTCAATGAAAGTGCTTTCCCCAGTCTGTGCCGAGGGCTACTTGAAGAGGAAACAAATCATTGAGACAAAACTGAGAACTATATTTTGTCAAGTTACAAAGAGCTACTACAAACCATGTTGGATTTAGAGTTCTATATTCATCTATCTATATAGGAGAGAAGAAAGGGAAACCTAAAAATATAAACTTCTACTGTAAACGAACGCTTCAAACTAGAAGAAAAAAATTTGGTGAGTCAAGTGGGATTTGTGTACCAATCATTCCCACCAAGTATCATCAAGATTGGTTCAAAAAATATTTGCTGGAATTTCGGAAACATGTTATATCTTGAAAGCGTGGGAACCACTTTCAATGAAAGTGCTTTTCCACAGTCTGTGCCTAGGGCTACTTGAAGAGGAAACAAACCATGGAGACAAAACTGAGAACTCCTTTATTTTGTCAAGTATCACAGACCTACTAGAAACCGTGTTGGATTTAGAGTTTCAAATTCATCTATCTATACAGGAGTGATCAGAGTGAAACCTATACATAAAAACTGCTACTGTAGACGAATGCTTTAACCTAGAAGAACATAAATTGGTGAGCCAAGTGGGATTTGTGTAATGATCATTACCACCAAGTATGATCAAGAGTGGGTGAAAAAATATGTGCTGGTATTTCAGAAACTCGTTATTTCTTAGAAGCTTGGCACCCCTCTCAATGAAAGTGCTTTTCTACAGGCTTTGCCTAGGGCTACTTGAAGAGCAAACAAACTATAGAGACAAAACTGAGAACTCCTTTATTTTGTCAAGTTTCAAAGACCTACTACAAACCATGTTGTATTTAGAGTTCCAAATTCATCTATCTATATAGGAGAGAACAGAGAGAAACCTAAAAATAAAAACTACTCCTATAAACGAACGCTTCAACCTAGAAGAACAAAATATGGTGAGCCTAGTTGGATTTGTGTACTGATCATTACCACAAACTATCATCAAGATTGGGTGAAAAATATTTGCTGGTATTTCGAAAACTCGTTATTTCTTTGAAGCTTGGCAACCACTCTCAATGAAAGTGATTTTACACAGTCTGTGCCTAGGGCTACTAGGAGAGAAATCAAACCATAGAGACAAAACTGAGACTCCTTTATTTTGTCAAGTTTCAAAGAGCTACTACAAACCATGATGGATTAAGAGTTCCAAATTCATCTATCTATATAAGAGAGAACAGAGTGAAACCTACATATAAAAACTACTAGTGTAGACGAACGCTTCAAACTAGAGGAACACAATTTGGTGTGCCAAGTGGGATTTGTGTACTGATCATTACCACAACGTATCATCAAGTTTGGGTGAAAAAATATTTGCGGGAACAAAATTGTGAACTTTTTATTTTGTCATGTTTTAAAGAACTACTACTAACCATGTTGGATTTAGAGTTCCAAATTCATCTATCCATATAGGAGAGAACAGAGTGAAACCTACATATAAAACTGATACTGTAGACGAACTCTTGAACCTAGAAGAACAAAATTTGGTGAGCCAAGTAGGATTTGTCTCCTGATCATGACCACCAAGTATCTTCAAGATTGGGTGAAAAAATATTTGCTGGTAATTCGGAAACTCGTTATTTCTTAGAAACTTGGCAAATCCTCTCAAAGAAGTTGGTTTTCCAAACTCTGTGCCTAGGGCTACTTGAAGAGGAAACAAACCATAGAGACAAAACTGAGAACTCCTTTATTTTGTCAAGTTTCAAAGCGCTACTACAAACCATGATGGATTTAGAGTTCCAAATTCATCTATCTACATAGGAGAGAACATAGTGAAACCTAAAATTAAAAACTGCTACTGTAAACGAACGCTTCAACCTAGAAGAACAAAATTTGGTGAGCCAAGTGGGATTTGTGTACTTGTCATTACCACCAAGTATCATCAAGTTTGGGTGAAAAAATATTATCTAGTATTTCGGAAACTCGTTATTTCTTGGAAGATGGGCAACATCTCTCAGTGAAAGTGCTTTTCCACAGTCTCTGCTTAGGGCTACTTGAAGATGAAACAAACCATAGAGACAAAACTGAGAACTACTTTTTTAGTCAAGTTTCAAAGAGCTACTACAAACCATGTTGGATTTAGAGTTCCAAATTCATCCATCTATATTAGAGAGAACAGAGTGAAACCTACATAAAAAACTGCTACTGTAGACGAACACTTCAACCTAGAAGAACAAAATTTGGTGAGCCAAGTAGGATTTGTGTAGTAATCATTACCACCATGTATAATCAAGGTTGTTTCAAAAAATATTTGCTGGTATTTCGGAAACTCGTTTTTCTTAGAAGCTTGGCAACACCTCTCAATGAAAGTGCTTTTCCACAGTCTGTGCCTAGAAGTACGTGAAGAGGAAACAAACCGTAGAGACAAAACTGAGAACTCCTTTATTTTGTCAAGTTTCAAAGAGCTACTACAAACCATGTTGGATTTAGAGTTCTAGAATCATCTATCTATATAGGAGAGAACAGAGGGAAACCTAAAAATATAAACTGCTACTGTAAACGAACGCTTTAAACTAGAAGAACAAAATTTGGTGAGTCAAGTGGGATTTGTGTACTGCTAATTACCACCAAGTATCATCAAGATAGGGTGAAAAAATATTTGCTGGTATTTCGGAAACTCGTTATTTCTTAAAAGCTTGCCAACCCCTCTCAATGAAAGTGCTTTTGCACAGTCTGTGCCTATGGCTACTTGAAGAGGAAACAAACCATGAGAAAAAACTGAGAACTCCTTTATTTTGTCAAATTTCAAAGAGCTACTACAAACCATGTTGGATTTAGAGTTCTAAATTCATCTATCTATACAGGAGAGAACAGAGGGAAACCTAAAAATGAAAACTGCTACTGTAAAGGAACGCTTCAACCAAAAGAACACAATTTGATGAGCAAAGTGGGATTCGTGTACTTGCAATTACCACCACGTATCATCAAGATTGGGTGAAAAAATATTTGCTGGTATTGCGGAAACTCGTAATTTCTTGGAAGCTTGGCAACCACTTTCAATGAAAGTGCTTTTCCACAGTCTTCGGCTATGCTACTTGAAGAGTAAACAAACTATAGAGACAAACCTGAGAACTACTTTTTTTTTCAAGTTTCAAAGAGCTACTACAAACCATGTTGAATTTAAAGTTCCAAATTCATCTATCTATATAAGGGAGAACAGAGTGAAACCTAAATATAAAAACTGCTACTGTAGACGAACGCTTCACCCTAGAAGAACACAATTTGGTGAGCCAAGTGGGATTTGTGTACTGATCATTACCATTATGTATCATCAAGATTGGGTGAAAAAATATTTGCTGAAATTTCGGTAACTCGTTATTTCATAGAATTTGGCAACCTCTCTCAATGAAAGTGCTTTTCCACAGTCTGTGCCTAGGGCCACTTGAAGAGGATACAAACCATAGAGACAAAACTGAGAACTCCTTTATTTTGTCAAGTTTCAAATAGCTACTACAAACCATGTTGGATTTAGAGTTCCAAATTCATCTATCTATATAGGAGAGAACAGAGTGAAACCTAAAAAAAAAACTGCTACTGTAAACAAACGCTTCAACATAGAAGAACCAAATTTGGTGAGCCAAGTGGGATTTGTGTACTTGTCATTCCCACCACGTATCATCAAGTTTGGGTGAAAAAATATTTGCTGGTATTTCGGAAACTCGTAATTTCTTGGAAGCTTGGCAACCCCTTTCAATGAAAGTGCTTTTCCACAGTCTGTGCTTAGGACTACTTGAAGATGAAACAAACCATACAGACAAAACTGAGAACTACTTTTTTCTCTCAAGTTTCAAAGAGCTACTACAAAACATGTTGGATTTAGTTCCAAATGCATCTACCTCTATAAGAGAGAACAGAGTGAAAACCTACACATAAAAACTGCTACTGTAGACGAACGCTTCAACCTAGAAGAACACAATATGGTGAGCCAAGTGGGATTTGTGTACTGATAATTACCACCACGTATCATCAAGATTGGGTGAAAAAATATTTGCTGGTATTTCAGAAATACGTTATTTCTTGGAAGCTTGGCCAACCCTTTCAATGAAAGTGCTTTTCCACAGTCTGTGCCTAGGGCTACTTAAAGAGGAAACAAAAAATAGAGACAAAACTGAGAACTCCTTTATTTTGTCAAGTTTCAAAGAGTTACTACAAACCATGTTGGATTTAGAGTTCCAAATTCATTTATCTATAAAGGAGAGAACAGAGTGAAACCTAAAAATATAAAGTGCTACTGGAAACGAACGCTTCAACTTAGAAGAACACAATTTGGTGAGCCAATTTGGATTTGTGTACTCATCGTTACCACCACGTATCATCAAGATTGGGTGAAAAAATATTTGCGGGTATTTCGGAAACTCGTTATTTCTTAGAAGCTTGGCAACCCCTCTCAATGAAAGTGCTTTTCCACACTCTGTGCCTAGGGCTACTTGGAAAAAAAATAAACCATAGAGACAAAACTGAGAACTACTTTATTTTGTCAAGCTTCAAAGAGCTACGACAAAACATGTTGGATTTAGAGTTCCAAATTCATCTATCTATAAAGGAGAGAAGAGAGTGAAACCTAAAAATAAAAACTGCTACTGTAAATGAACGCTTCAACCTAGAAAAACAAAATTGGGTGAGCCAAGTGAGATTTGAGTACCGATCATTACCACCAAATATCATCAAGATTGGGTGAAAAAATATTTGCTGGTATTTCGGAAACTCGTTATTTCTTAGAAGCTTGGCAACCCCTCTCAATGAAACTGCTTTTCCACAGTCTGTGCCTAGGGCTACCTGAAGAGGAAACAAACCATAGAGACAAAACTGAGAACTCCTTTATTTTTCAAGATTCAAAGAGCTACTACAAACCATGTTGGATTTAGAGTTCCAAATTCATCTATCTATATGGGAGAGAACAGAGTGAAACCTAAATATAAAAACTGCTACTGTAGACGAACGCTTCAACCTAGAAGAACAAAATTTGGTGAGCCAAGTTTGAATTGTGTACTGATCATTACCACCACGTATCATCAAGATTGGGTGAAAAAATATTTGCTCGTATTTTGGTAACTCCTTATTTCTTAGAAGCTTATCAACCCCTCTCAATGAAAGTGCTTTTCCACAGTCTGTGCCTAGGGCTACTTGAAGAGGAAACAGCCATAGAGACAAAACTGAGAACTCCTTTATTTTGTCAAGTTTCAAAGAGCTACTACAAACCATGTTGGATTTAGAGTTCCAAATTCATCTTTCTATATAGGAGAGAACAGAGTGAAACCTAAATATAAAAACTGCTACTGTAGACGAACGCTTCAACATAGAAGAACACAATTTGGTGAGCCAAGTGGGATTTGTGTGTTTGTCGTTACCACCACGTATAATCAAGATTGGTTTGAAAAAATATTTGCTGGTATTTCGGAAACTCTTAATTTCTTGGAAGCTTAGCAACCCTTACAATGAAAGTGCTTTTCCACAGTCTCTGCTTAGGGCTATTTTAAGAGGAAACAAACCATAGAGACAAAACTGAGAACTACTTTTTTTGTCAAGTTTCAAAGAGCTACTACGAACCATGTTGGATTTAGAGTTCCAAATTTATCTATCTATATAGGTGAGAACAGAGGGAAACCTAAATACAAAAACTGCTACTGTAGAGGAATGCTTCAACCTAGAAGAACAAAATTTCGTGAGCCAAGTGGGATTTGTGTACTGATCATTACCACCAAGTATCATAAAGATTGGGTGAAAAATATATGCTGTAATTTTGGAAAATCTTTATTTCTTAGAAGCGTGGCAACCCCTCTCAATGAAAGTGCTTTTCCACAGTCTGTGCCTAGGGCTACGTGAAGAGGAAACAAACGATAGAGACAAAACTAAGAACTTCTTTATTTTGTCAAATTTAAAAGAGCTACTACAAACCATGTTGGATTTAGAGTTCTAAGTTCATCTATCTATATAGGAGAGAACAGAGGGAAACCTAAAAATATAAACTGCTACTGTAAACGAACACTTCAAACTAGAAGAACAAAATTTGGTGAGTCAAGTGAGACTTGTGTACCGATCATTACCACCAAGTATCATCAAAATTGGGTGAAAAAACTGTTTGCTGGTATTTCGGAAACTCGTTATTTTTTGGAAACTTGGCAACCCCTTTAAATGAAAGTGCTTTTCCACAGTCTCTGCTTAGGGCTATTTGAAGAGGAAACAAACCATAGAGACAAAACTGAGAACTCCTTTATTTGTCAAGTTTCAAAGAGCTACTACACTCCATGTTGGATTTAGTTCCAAATTCATCTATCTCTATAAGAGAGAACAGAGTGAAACCTACACATAAAAACTGCTACTGTAGACGAACGCTTCAACCTAGAAGAACACAATATGGTGAGCCAAGTGGGATTTGTGTACTGATCATTACCACCACGTATCATCAAGATTGGGTGAAAAAAATATTTGCTGGTATTTCAGAAACTCGTTATTTCTTGGAAGCTTGGTCAACCCTTTCAATGAAAGTGCTTTTCCACAGTCTGTGCCTAGGGCTACTTAAAGAGGAAACAAAAAATAGAGACAAAACTGAGAACTCCTTTACTTTGTCAAGTTTCAAAGAGTTACTACAAACCATGTTGGATTTAGAGTTCCAAATTCATTTATCTATAAAGGAGAGAACAGAGTGAAACCTAAAAATATAAGTGCTACTGGAAACGAATGCTTCAACTTAGAAGAACATAATTTGGTGAGCCAATTGGGATTTGTGTACTCATCGTTACCACCACGTATCATCAAGATTGGGTGAAAAAATATTTGCGGGTATTTCGAAACTCGTTATTTCTTAGAAGCTTGGCAACCCCTCTCAATGAAAGTGCTTTTCCACACTCTGTGCCTAGGGCTACTTACAAAAAAAAAAAACCATAGAGACAAAACTGAGAACTACTTTATTTGTCAAGCTTCAAAGAGCTACAACAAAACATGTTGGATTTAGAGTTCCAAATTCATCTATCTATAAAGGAGAGAACAGAGTGAAACCTAAAAATAAAAACTGCTACTGTAAATGAACGCTTCAACCTAGAAAAACAAAATTTGGTGAGCCAAGTGAGATTTGAGTACCGATCATTACCACCAAATATCATCAAGATTGGGTGAAAAAATATTTGCTGGTATTTCGGAAACTCGTTATTTCTTAGAAGCTTGGCAACCCCTCTCAATGAAACTGCTTTTCCACAGTCTGTGCCTAGGGCTACCTGAAGAGGAAACAAACCATAGAGACAAAACTGAGAACTCCTTTATTTTTCAAGATTCAAAGAGCTACTACAAACCATGTTGGATTTAGAGTTCCAAATTCATCTATCTATATGGGAGAGAACAGAGTGAAACCTAAATATAAAAACTGCTACTGTAGACGAACGCTTCAACCTAGAAGAACAAAATTTGGTGAGCCAAGTTTGAATTGTGTACTGATCATTACCACCACGTATCATCAAGATTGGGTGAAAAATATTTGATCGTATTTTAGTAACTCCTTATTTCTTAGAAGCTTATCAACCCCTCTCAATGAAAGTGCTTTTCCACAGTGTGTGCCTAGGGCTACTTGAAGAGGAAACAAACCATAGAGACAAAACTGAGAACTCCTTTATTTTGTCAAGTTTCAAAGAGCTAACTACAAACCATGTTGGATTTAGAGTTCCAAATTCATCTTTCTATATAGGAGAGAACAGAGTGAAACCTAAATATAAAAACTGCTACTGTAGACGAACGCTTCAACATAGAAGATCACAATTTGGTGAGCCAAGTGGGATTTGTGTACTTGTCATTACCACCACGTATCATCAAGATTGGTTGAAAAAATGTTTGCTGGTATTTCGGAAACTCGTAATTTCTTGGAAGCTTAGCAACCCCTTTCAATGAAAGTGCTTTTCCACAGTCACTGCTTAGGGCTACTTTAAGAGGAAACAAACCATACAGACAAAACTGAGAACTACTTTTTTTGTCAAGTTTCAAAGAGCTACTACGAACCATGTTGGATTTAGAGTTACAAATTCATCTATCTATATAGGTGAGAACAGAGGGAAACCTAAATACAAAAACTGCTACTGTAGAGGAATGCTTCATCCAAGAAGAACAAATTTCGTGAGCCAAGTGGGATTTGTGTACTGATCATTACCACCAAGTATCATAAAGATTGGGTGAAAAATATATGCTGTAATTTTGGAAAATCGTTATTTTTTAGAAGCGTGGCAACCCCTCTCAATGAAAGTGCTTTTCCACAGTCTGTGCCTAGAGCTTCGTGAAAAGGAAACGAACGATAGAGACAAAACTAAGAACTTCTTTATTTTGTCAAATTTAAAAGAGCTACTACAAACCATGTTGGATTTAGAGTTCTAAATTCATCTATCTATATAGGAGAGAACAGAGGGAAACCTAAAAATATAAACTGCTACTGTAAACGAACACTTCAAACTAGAAGAACAAAATTTGGTGAGTCAAGTGAGACTTGTGTACCGATCATTACCACCAAGTATCATCAAAATTGGGTGAAAAACTGTTTGCTGGTATTTCGGAAACTCGTTATTTTTTGGAAGCTTGGCGACCCCTTTAAATGAAAGTGCTTTTCACAGTCTCTGCTTAGGGCTACTTGAAGATGAAACAAACCATAGGGACAAAACTGAGAACTCCTTTATTTGTCAAGTTTTAAAGAGCTACTACAAACCATGTTGGATTTAGTTCCAAATTCATCTATCTCTATAAGAGAGAACAGAGTGAAACCTACACATAAAAACTGCTACTGTAGACGAACGCTTCAACCTAGAAGAACACAATATGGTGAGCCAAGTAAGATTTGTGTACTGATCATTACCACCACGTATCATCAAGATTTGGTGAAAAAAATATTTGCTGGTATTTCGGAAACTCGTTATTTCTTGGAAGCTTGGCCAACCCTTTCAATGAAAGTGCTTTTCCACAGTCTGTGCCTAGGGCTACTTGAAGAGGAAACAAAAAATAGAGACAAAACTGAGAACTCCTTTATTTTGTCAAGTTTCAAAGAGTTACTACAAACCATGTTGGATTTAGAGTTCCAAATTCATTTATTATAAAGCAGAGAACAGAGTGAAACCTAAAAATATAAAGTGCTACTGGAAACGAACGCTTCAACCTAGAAGAACACAATTTGGTGAGTCAATTGGGATTTGTGTACTGATAATTACCACCATGTATCATCAAGATTGGGTGAAAAAATGTTTGTGGGTATTATGGAAACTCGTTATTTCTTAGAAGCTTGGCAACCCCTCTCAATGAAAGTGCTTTTTCACACTCTGTGCCTAGGGCTACCTGGAGAAAAAATAAACCATAGAGACAAAACTGAGAACTGCTTTATTTTGTCAAGCTTCAAAGAGCTACTACAAAACATGTTGGATTTAGAGTTCCAAATTCATCTATCTATAAAGGAGAGAACAGAGTGAAACCTAAAAATAAAAACTGCTACTGGAAACGAACGCTTCAACCTGGAAGAACAAAATTTGGTGAGCCAAGTGAGATTTGAGTACCGATCATTACCACCAAGTATCATCAAGATTACGTGAAAAAATATTTGCTGGTATTTTGGAAACTCGTTATTTCTTAGAAGCTTGGCAACCCCTCTCAATGAAACTGCTTTTCCACAGTCTGTGCCTAGGGCTACCTGAAGAGGAAAAAACCATAGAGACAAAACTAAGAACTTCTTTATTTTGTCAAATTTAAAAGAGCTACTACAAACCATGTTGGATTTAGAGTTCTAAATTCATCTTTCTATATAGGAGAGAACAGAGGGAAACCTAAATATAAAAAACTGCTACTGCAGACGAATGCTTCAACCTAGAAGAACAAAATTTGGTGAGCCAAGTGAGATTTGAGTACCGATCATTACCACCAAATATCATCAAGATTGGGTGAAAAAATATTTGCTGGTATTTCGGAAACTCGTTATTTCTTAGAAGCTTGGCAACCCCTCTCAATGAAACTGCTTTTCCACAGTCTGTGCCTAGGGCTACCTGAAGAGGAAACAAACCATAGAGACAAAACTGAGAACTCCTTTATTTTTCAAGATTCAAAGAGCTACTACAAACCATGTTGGATTTAGAGTTCCAAATTCATCTATCTATATGGGAGAGAACAGAGTGAAACCTAAATATAAAAACTGCTACTGTAGACGAACGCTTCAACCTAGAAGAACAAAATTTGGTGAGCCAAGTTTGAATTGAGTACTGATCATTACCACCACGTATCATCAAGATTGGGTGAAAAAATATTTGATCGTATTTTAGTAACTCCTTATTTCTTAGAAGCTTATCAACCCCTCTCAATGAAAGTGCTTTTCCACAGTGTGTGCCTAGGGCTACTTGAAGAGGAAACAAACCATAGAGACAAAACTGAGAACTCCTTTATTTTGTCAAGTTTCAAAGAGCTACTACAAACCATGTTGGATTTAGAGTTCCAAATTCATCTTTCTATATAGGAGAAACAGAGTGAAACCTAAATATAAAAACTGCTACTGTAGACGAACGCTTCAACATAGAAGATCACAATTTGGTGAGCCAAGTGGGATTTGTGTACTTGTCATTACCACCACGTATCATCAAGATTGGTTGAAAAAATATTTGCTGGTATTTCGGAAACTCGTAATTTCTTGGAAGCTTAGCAACCCCTTTCAATGAAAGTGCTTTTCCACAGTCACTGCTTAGGGCTACTTTAAGAGGAAACAAACCATACAGACAAAACTGAGAACTACTTTTTTTGTCAAGTTTCAAAGAGCTACTACGAACCATGTTGGATTTAGAGTTACAAATTCATCTATCTATATAGGTGAGAACAGAGGGAAACCTAAATACAAAAACTGCTACTGTAGAGGAATGCTTCATCCAAGAAGAACAAAATTTCGTGAGCCAAGTGGGATTTGTGTACTGATCATTACCACCAAGTATCATAAAGATTGGGTGAAAAAATATATGCTGTAATTTTGGAAAATCGTTATTTTTTAGAAGCGTGGCAACCCCTCTCAATGAAAGTGCTTTTCCACAGTCTGTGCCTAGAGCTTCGTGAAAAGGAAACGAACGATAGAGACAAAACTAAGAACTTCTTTATTTTGTCAAATTTAAAAGAGCTACTACAAACCATGTTGGATTTAGAGTTCTAAATTCATCTATCTATATAGGAGAGAACAGAGGGAAACCTAAAAATATAAACTGCTACTGTAAACGAACACTTCAAACTAGAAGAACAAAATTTGGTGAGTCAAGTGAGACTTGTGTACCGATCATTACCACCAAGTATCATCAAAATTGGGTGAAAAACTGTTTGCTGGTATTTCGGAAAACTCGTTATTTTTTTGGAAGCTTGCGACCCCTTTAAATGAAAGTGCTTTTCCACAGTCTCTGCTTAGGGCTACTTGAAGATGAAACAAACCATAGGACAAAACTGAGAACTCCTTTATTTGTCAAGTTTTAAGAGCTACTACAAACCATGTTGGATTTAGTTCCAAATTCATCTATCTCTATAAGAGAGAACAGAGTGAAACCTACACATAAAAACTGCTACTGTAGACGAACGCTTCAACCTAGAAGAACACAATATGGTGAGCCCAAGTAAGATTTGTGTACTGATCATTACCACCACGTATCATCAAGATTTGGTGAAAAAAATATTTGCTGGTATTTCGGAAACTCGTTATTTCTTGGAAGCTTGGCCAACCCTTTCAATGAAAGTGCTTTTCCACAGTCTGTGCCTAGGGCTACTTGAAGAGGAAACAAAAAATAGAGACAAAACTGAGAACTCCTTTTATTTTGTCAAGTTTCAAAGAGTTACTACAAACCATGTTGGATTTAGAGTTCCAAATTCATTTATTATAAAGCAGAGAACAGAGTGAAACCTAAAAATATAAAGTGCTACTGGAAACGAACGCTTCAACCTAGAAGAACACAATTTGGTGAGTCAATTGGGATTTGTGTACTGATAATTACCACCATGTATCATCAAGATTGGGTGAAAAAATGTTTGTGGGTATTATGGAAACTCGTTATTTCTTAGAAGCTTGGCAACCCCTCTCAATGAAAGTGCTTTTTCACACTCTGTGCCTAGGGCTACCTGGAGAAAAAATAAACCATAGAGACAAAACTGAGAACTGCTTTATTTTGTCAAGCTTCAAAGAGCTACTACAAAAACATGTTGGATTTAGAGTTCCAAATTCATCTATCTATAAAGGAGAGAACAGAGTGAAACCTAAAAATAAAAACTGCTACTGTAAACGAACGCTTCAACCTGGAAGAACAAAATTTGGTGAGCCAAGTGAGATTTGAGTACCGATCATTACCACCAAGTATCATCAAGATTACGTGAAAAAATATTTGCTGGTATTTTGGAAACTCGTTATTTCTTAGAAGCTTGGCAACCCCTCTCAATGAAACTGCTTTTCCACAGTCTGTGCCTAGGGCTACCTGAAGAGGAAACAAACCATAGAGACAAAACTAAGAACTTCTTTATTTTGTCAAATTTAAAAGAGCTACTACAAACCATGTTGGATTTAGAGTTCTAAATTCATCTTTCTATATAGGAGAGAACAGAGGGAAACCTAAATATAAAACTGCTACTGCAGACGAATGCTTCAACCTAGAAGAACAAAATTTGGTGAGCCAAGTGAGATTTGAGTACCGATCATTACCACCAAATATCATCAAGATTGGGTGAAAAAATATTTGCTGGTATTTCGGAAACTCGTTATTTCTTAGAAGCTTGGCAACCCCTCTCAATGAAACTGCTTTTCCACAGTCTGTGCCTAGGGCTACCTGAAGAGGAAACAAACCATAGAGACAAAACTGAGAACTCCTTTATTTTTTCAAGATTCAAAGAGCTACTACAAACCATGTTGGATTTAGAGTTCCAAATTCATCTATCTATATGGGAGAGAACAGAGTGAAACCTAAATATAAAAACTGCTACTGTAGACGAACGCTTCAACCTAGAAGAACAAAATTTGGTGAGCCAAGTTTGAATTGTGTACTGATCATTACCACCACGTATCATCAAGATTGGGTGAAAAAATATTTGATCGTATTTTGGTAACTCCTTATTTCTTAGAAGCTTATCAACCCCTCTCAATGAAAGTGCTTTTCCACAGTCTGTGCCTAGGGCCTACTTGAAGAGGAAACAAACCATAGAGACAAAACTGAGAACTCCTTTATTTTGTCAAGTTTCAAAGAGCTACTACAAACCATGTTGGATTTAGAGTTCCAAATTCATCTTTCTATATAGGAGAGAACAGAGTGAAACCTAAATATAAAAACTGCTACTGTAGACGAACGCTTCAACATAGAAGAACACAATTTGGTGAGCCAAGTGAGATTTGAGTACCGATCATTACCACCAAGTATCATCAAGATTGCGTGAAAAAATATTTGCTGGTATTTTGGAAACTCGTTATTTCTTAGAAGCTTGGCAACCCCTCTCAATGAAACTGCTTTTCCACAGTCTGTGCCTAGGGCTACCTGAAGAGGAAACAAACCATAGAGACAAAACTAAGAACTTCTTTATTTTGTCAAATTTAAAAGAGCTACTACAAACCATGTTGGATTTAGAGTTCTAAATTCATCTTTCTATATAGGAGAGAACAGAGGGAAACCTAAAAATATAAACTGCTACTGTAAACGAATGCTTCAAACTAGAAGAACAAAATTTGGTGAGTCAAGTGAGACTTGTGTACCGATCATTACCAAAAGTATCATCAAAATTGGGTGAAAAACTATTTGCTGGTATTTCGGAAACTCATTATTTTTTGGAAGCTTGGCAACCCCTTTCAATGAAAGTGCTTTTCCTCAGTCTGTGCCTCGGACTACTTGAAGAGGAAACAAACCATAACGACCAAACTGAGAACTACTTTATTTTGTCAAGTTTCAAGGAGCTACTACAAACCATGTTGGATTTAAAGTTCCAAATTCATCTATCTATATAAGAAAGAACAGAGTGAAACCTACATATAAAAACTACTACTGTAGACAAACGGTTTACCATAGAAGAACACAATTTGGTGCGCCAAGTGGGATTTGTGTACTGATCATAACCACTATGTATCATCAAGATTGGGTGAATAAATATATGCTGGTATTTCGTAAACTCGTAAATTCTTTGAAGCTTGGCAACCACTCTCAATGAAAGTGCTTTTACACAGTCTGTGCCTAGGGCTACTTGAAAAGCATACAAACCATAGAGACAAAATGGAGAACTCCTTTATTTTGTCAAGTTTCAAATAGCTACAACAAACCATGTTGGATTTAGAGTTCCAAATTCATCTATCTATATAGGAGAGAACAGAAGTGAAACCAAAAATAAAAACTGCTACTGTAAACGAACGCTTCAACCTAGAAGAACAAAATTTGGTGAGCCAAGTGAGATTTGAGTACCGATCATTACCACCAAGTATCATCAAGTTTGGGTGAAAAAATATTTGCTGGTATTTCGGAAACTCGTTATTTCTTGGAAGCTTGGCAACCCCCCTCAATGAAAGTGCTTTTCCACAGTCTGTGCCTAGGGCTACTTGAAGAGGAAACAAAACCGTAGAGACAAAACGGAGAACTCCTTTATTTTTTCAAGTTTCAAAGAGCTACTACAAACCATGTTGGATTTAGAGTTCCAAATTCATATAACTATATAGGAGAGAACAGAGTGAAAACTAAATATAACAACTGCTAATGTCGACGAACGCTTCAACCTAGAAGAACAAAATTTGGTGAGTCAAGTGGGATTTGTGTACTGATCATTACCACCACGTATCATCAAGATTGGGTGAAATAATATTTGCTGGTATTTCGGAAACTAGTTATTTCTTAGAAGCTTGGCAACCACTCTCAATGAAAGTGCTTTTGCACAGTCTGTAGCTATGGCTACTTGAAGAGGAAACAAACCATGAGAAAAACTGAGAACTCCTTTATTTTGTCAAATTTCAAAGAGCTACTACAAACCATGTTGGATTTAGAGTTCTAAATTCATCTATCTATACAGGAGAGAACAGAGGGAAACCTAAAAATGAAACTGCTACTGTAAAGGAACGCTTCAACCAAAAAGAACACAATTTGGTGAGCAAAGTGGGATTCGTGTACTTGCAATTACCACCACGTATCATAAAGATTGGGTGAAAAAATATTTGCTGGTATTTCGGAAACTCGTAATTTCTTAAAAGCTTGGCAACCACTTTCAATGAAAGTGCTTTTCCACAGTCTTTGGCTAGGGCTACTTGAAGAGTAAACAAACTATAGAGACAAACCTGAGAACTACTTTTTTTTTCAAGTTTCAAAGAGCTACTACAAACCATGTTGAATTTAAAGTTCCAAATTCATCTATCTATATAAGAGAGAACAGAGTGAAACCTAAATATAAAAACTGCTACTGTAGACGAACTCTTCACCCTAGAAGAACACAATTTGGTGAGCCAAGTGGGATTTGTGTACTGATCATTACCACTATGTATCATCAAGATTGGGTGAAAAAATATTTGCTGGAATTTCGGTAACTCGTTATTTCATAGAATTTGGCAACCTCTCTCAATGAAAGTGCTTTTCCACAGTCTGTGCTTAGGGCCACTTGAAGAGGATACAAACCATAGAGAAAAAACTGAGAACTCCTTTATTTTGTCAAGTTTCAAATAGCTACTACAAACCATGTTGGATTTAGAGTTCCAAATTCATCTATCTATATAGGAGAGAACAGAGTGAAACCTAAAAATAAAAACTGCTACTGTAAACAAACGCTTCAACATAGAAGAACCAAATTTGGTGAGCCAAGTGGGATTTGTGTACTTGTCATTCCCACCACGTATCATCAAGTTTGGGGTGAAAAAATATTTGCTGGTATTTCGGAAACTCGTAATTTCTTGAAAGCTTGGCAACCCCTTTCAATGAAAGTGCTTTTCCACAGTCTGTGCTTAGGGCAACTTGAAGATGAAACAAACCATAGAGACAAAACTGAGAACTACTTTTTTCTGTCAAGTTTCAAAGAGCTACTACAAAACATGTTGGATTTAGTTCCAAATGCATCTATCTCTATAAGAGAGAACAGAGTGAAACCTACACATAAAAACTGCTACTGTAGACGAACGCTTCAACCTAGAAGAACACAATATGGTGAGCCAAGTGGGATTTGTGTACTGATCATTACCACCACGTATCATCAAGATTGGGTTGAAAAAAATATTTGCTGGTATTTCAGAAACTCGTTTATTTCTTGGAAGCTTGGCCAACCCTTTCAATGAAAGTGCTTTTCCACAGTCTGTGCCTAGGGCTACTTGAAGAGGAAACAAAAAATAGAGACAAAACTGAGAACTCCTTTATTTTGTCAAGTTTCAAAGAGTTACTACAAACCATGTTGGATTTAGAGTTCCAAAATTCATTTATCTATAAAGGAGAGAACGGAGTGAAACCTAAAACTATAAAGTGCTACTGGAAACGAACGCTTCACCTTAGAAGAACACAATTTGGTGAGCCAATTGGGATTTGTGTACTCATCGTTACCACCACTTATCATCAAGATTGGGTGAAAAAATATTTGCGGGTATTTCAGAAACTCGTTATTTCTTAGAAGCTTGGCAACCCCTCTCAATGAAACTGCTTTTCCACAGTCTGTGCCTAGGGCTACCTGAAGAGGAAACAAACCATAGAGACAAAACTAAGAACTTCTTTATTTTGTCAAATTTAAAAGAGCTACTACAAACCATGTTGGATTTAGAGTTCTAAATTCATCTTTCTATATAGGAGAGAACAGAGGGAAACCTAAAAATATAAACTGCTACTGTAAACGAATGCTTCAAACTAGAAGAACAAAATTTGGTGAGTCAAGTGAGACTTGTGTACCGATCATTACCACCAAGTATCATCAAAATTGGGTGAAAAACTATTTGCTGGTATTTCGGAAACTCATTATTTTTTGGAAGCTTGGCAACCCCTTTCAATGAAAGTGCTTTTCCTCAGTCTGTGCCTCGGACTACTTGAAGAGGAAACAAACCATAACGACCAAACTGAGAACTACTTTAATTTTGTCAAGTTTCAAGGAGCTACTACAAACCATGTTGGATTTAAAGTTCCAAATTCATCTATCTATATAAGAGAGAACAGAGTGAAACCTACATATAAAAACTACTACTGTAGACAAACGCTTCACCCTAGAAGAACACAATTTGGTGCGCCAAGTGGGATTTGTGTACTGATCCTTACCCCTATGTATCATCAAGATTGGGTGAATAAATATATGCTGGTATTTCGTAAACTCGTAAATTCTTGGAAGCTTGGCAACCCCTCTCAATGAAAGTGCCTTTTACACAGTCTGTTGCCTAGGGCTACTTGAAAAGCATACAAACCATAGAGACAAAATGGAGAACTCCTTTATTTTGTCAAGTTTCAAATAGCTACAACAAACCATGTTGGATTTAGAGTTCCAAATTCATCTATCTATATAGAGAGAACAGAGTGAAACCAAAAATAAAAACTGCTACTGTAAACGAACGCTTCAACCTAGAAGAACAAAATTTGGTGAGCCAAGTGAGATTTGAGTACCGATCATTACCACCAAGTATCATCAAGATTGGGTGAAAAAATATTTGCTGGTATTTCGGAAACTCGTTATTTCTTAGAAGCTTGGCAACCCCTCTCAATGAAAGTGCTTTTCCACAGTCTGTGCCTAGGGCTACTAGAAGAGGAAACAAACCATAGAGACGAAACTGAGAGGTCTTTTTTTTTGTCAAGTTTCAAAGAGCTACTACAAACCATGTTGGATTTAGAGTTCCAAATTCATCTATCTATATAGGAGAGAACAGAGTGAAACCTAAATATAAAAACTGCTACTGTAGACGAACGCTTCAACTTAGAAGAACAAAATTTGGTGAGCAAGGTGGGATTTGTGTACTGATCATTACCACCACGTATCATCAAGATTGGGTGAAAAAATATTTGCTGGTATTTTGGTAACTCGTTATTTCTTAGAAGCTTATCAACCCCTCTCAATGAAAGTGCTTTTCCACAGTCTGTGCCTAAGGCTACTTGAAGAGGAAACAAACCATAGAGACAAAACTGAGAACTGCTTTATTGTGTCAACTTTCAAAGAGCTACTGCAAATAATGTTGGATTTTAGATCCAAATTCATATAACTATATAGGAGAGAACAGAGTGAAAACTAAATATAACAACTGCTAATGTAGACGAACGCTTCAACCTAGAAGAACAAAATTTGGTGAGTCAAGTGGGATTTGTGTACTGATCATTACCACCACGTGTCATCAAGATTGGGTGAAATAATATTTGCTGGTATTTCGGAAACTAGTTATTTCTTAGAAGCTTGGCAACCACTCTCAATGAAAGTGCATTTCCACAGTCTGTGAATAGGGCTATTTGAAGAGGAAACTAACCATAGAGACAAAACTGAGAACTCCTTTATTATCTCAAGTTTCAAAGAGCTACTACAAACCATGTGGGATTTAGAGTTCCAAATTCATCTATCTTTATAGGAGAGAACATAGGGAAACCTAAATATAAATACTGCTACTGTAGACGAACGCTTCAATCTAGAAGAACAAAATTTGGTGAGCCATGTGGGATTTGTGTACTGATCATTACCACCAAGTATCATCAAGATTGGGTGAATAAATATTTGCTGGTATTTCGTAAACTTGTAAATTCTTGGAAGCTTGGCAACCCCTGTCATGAAAGTGCTTTTACACAGTCTGTGCCTAGGGCTACTTGAAAAGGATACAAACCATAGAGACAAAACTGAGAACTCCTTTATTTTGTCAAGTTTCAAAGAGCTACTACAAACCATGTTGGATTTAGAGTTCCAAATTCATCTTTCTATATAGGAGAGAACAGAGTGAAACCTAAATATAAAAACTGCTACTGTAGACGAACGCTTCAACCTAGAAGAACAAAATTTGGTGAGCCAAGTGGGATTTGTGTACTGATCATATCCACCACGTATCATCAAGATTGGGTGAAAAATATTTGCTGGTATTTTGGTAACTCGTTATTTCTTAGAAGCTTATCAACCCCTCTCAATGAAAGTCCTTTTCCACATTCTGTGCATAGGGCTACTTGAAGAGGAAACAAACCATAGAGACAAAACTGAGAACTCCTTTATTTTGTCAAGTTTCAAAGAGCTACTACAAACCATGTTGGATTTAGAGTTCCAAATTCATCTTTCTATATAGGAGAGAACAGAGTGAAACATAAATATAAAAACTGCTACTGTAGACGACGCTTCAACATAGAAGAACACAATTTGGAGAGCAAGTGGGATTTGTATACTTGTCATTACCACCACGTATCATCAAGATTGGTTGAAAAAATATTTGCTGGTATTTCGGAAACTCGTAATTTCTTGGAAGCTTAGCAACCCCTTTCAATGAAAGTGCTTTTCCACAGTCTCTGCTTAGGGCTACTTGAAGAGGAAACAAACCATAGAGACAAAACTGAGAACTACTTTTTTAGTCAAGTTTCAAAGAGCTACTACAAACATGTTGGATTTAGAGGTCCAAATTCATCTTTCTATTTAGGAGGGAACAGAGGGAAACCTAAAAATATAAACTGCTACTGTAAACGAACGCTTCAAACTAGAAGAACAAATTTAGGTGAGACAAGTGGGATTTGTGTACTGATCATTACCACCAAGTATCATCAAGATTGGGCTAGAAAATATTTGCTGGTATTTCGGAAACACGGAAATTCTTGGAAGCTTGTCAACCCCTTTCAATGAAAGTACTATTTGCCAGTCTCTGCTTAGGGCTACTTGAAGAGGAAACAATCCTTAGACACAAAACTGAGAACTACTATATTTTGTCAAGTTTCAAAGAGCTACTACAAATCATGTTGGATTTAGAGTTCCAAATTCATCTATCTATATAGGAGAGAACAGAGTGAAACCTAAATATAAAAACTGCTACTGTAGACGAACGCTTCAACCTAAAATAACAAAATTTGGTGAGCCAAGTGGGATTTGTGTAGTGATCATTACCACCACGTATCATCAAGATTGGGTGAAAAAATATTTGCTGGTATTTCGGAAACTCGTTATTTCTTAGAAGCTTGGCATCCCCTCTCAATGAAAGTGCTTTTCCACAGTCTGTGCCTAGGGCTACTTGAAGAGGAAACAAACCATAGAGACAAAACTGAGAACTCCTTTATTTTGTCAAGTTTCAAAGAGCTATTACAAACCATGTTGGATTTAGAGTTCCTAATTCATCTTTCTATATAGGAGAGAACAGAGTGAAACCTAAATATAAAAACTGCTACTGTAGACGAACGCTTCAACATAGAAGAACACAATTTGGTGAGCCAAGTGGGATTTGTGTACTTGTCATTACCACCACGTATCATCAAGATTGGCTGAAAAAATATTTGCTGGTATTTCGGAAACTCGTAATTTCTTGGAAGCTTAGCAACCCCTTTCAATGAAAGTGCTTTTCCACAGTCTCTGTTTAGGGCTACTTGAAGAGGAAACAAACCATAGAGACAAAACTGAGAACTACTTTTTTTGTCAAGTTTCAAAGAGCTACTACAAATCATGTTGGATTTAGAGTTCCAAATTCATCTATCTATATAGGAGAGAACAGAGTGAAACCAAAAATAAAACTCCTAATGTAAAACGAACGCTTCAACCTAGAAGAACAAAATTTGGTGAGCCATGTGGGATTTGTGTACCGATCTCTACCACCAATTATCATCAAGATTGGGTGAAAAAATATTTGCTGGTATTTCGGAAACTCGTTATTTCTTAGAAGCTTGGCATCCCCTCTCAATGAAAGTGCTTTTCCACAGTCTGTACCTAGGGCTACGTGAAGAGGAAACAAACCATAGAGACAAACTGAGAACTCCTTTATTTTGTGAAGTTTCAATGAGGTACTACAAACCATGTTGCATTTAGAGTTCTAAATTCATCTAAAATATATGAGACAACAGTGGGAAACATAAAAATATAAACTGCTACGGTAAACGAACGCTTCAAACTAGAAGAACAAAATTTGGTGAGTCAACTGGGATTTTTGTACCGATCATTACCACCAAGTATCATCAATATTGGGTGTGAAAATATTTGCTGGTATTTCGGAAAATCGTTAATTCTTGGAATCTTGGAAACCCCTCTAAATGAAAGTGCTTTTCCAGTCTGTTCCTAGGGCTACTTGAAGAGGAAACAAACCATAGAGACAAAACTGAGAACTCCTTTATTTTGTCAAGTTTCAAAGAGCTACTGCAAACAATGTTGGATTTAGAGTTCCAAATTTATATAACTATATAGGAGAGAACAGAGTGAAAACTAAATATAACAACTGCTAATGTCGACGAACGCTTCAACCTAGAAGAACAAAATTTGGTGAGTCAAGTGGGATTTGTGTACTGATCATTACCACCTCGTATCATCAAGATTGGGTGAAATAATATTGCTGGTATTTCGGAAACTAGTTATTTCTTAGAATCTTGGCAACCCCTCTCAATGAAAGTGCTTTTCCACAGTCTGTGAATAGGGCTATTTGAAGAGGAAACTAACCATAGAGACAAAACTGAGAACTCCTTTATTATCTCAAGTTTCAAAGAGCTACTACAAACCATGTGATATTTAGAGTTCCAAATTCATCTATCTTTATAGGAGAGAACAGAAAGAAACCTAAATATAAATACTGCTACTGTAGACGAACGCTTCAATCTAGAAGAACAAAATTTGGTGAGCCAAGTGGGATTTGTGTACTGATCATTACCACCAAGTATCATCAAGATTGGGTGAAAAAATATTTGCTGGTATTTCGGAAACTCGTTATTTCTTGGAAGCTTGGAAACCCCTCTCAATGAAAGTGCTTTCCACAGTCTGTGCCTAGGGCTACTTGAAGAGGAAACAAACCATAGAGACAAAACGGAGAACTCCTTTATTTTTTCAAGTTTCAAAGAGCTACTACAAACCATGTTGGATTTTGAGTTCCAAATTCATCAATCTATATAGGAGAGAACAGAGTGAAACCTAAAAACAAAAACTGCTACTGTAAAGGAACGCTTCAACCTAGAAGAACAAAATTTGGTGAGCCAAGTGGGATTTGTGTACTTGTCATTACCACCACGTATCATCAAGATTGGGTGAAAAAATATTTGCTGGTATTTCGGAAACTCGTTCTTTCTTAGAAGCTTGGCAACCCCTCTAAATGAAACTGCTTTTCCAGTCTGTTCCTAGGGCTACTTGAAGAGGAAACAAACCATAGAGACAAAACTGAGAACTGCTTTATTTTGTCAAGTTTCAAAGAGCTACTGCAAATAATGTTGGATTTAGAGTTCCAAATTCATATAACTATATAGGAGAGAACAGAGTGAAAACTAAAAATAACAACTGCTAATGTAGACGAACGCTTCAACCTAGAAGAACAAAATTAGGTGAGTCAAGTGGGATTTGTGTACTGATCATTACCACCACGTATCATCAAGATTGGGTGAAATAATATTTGCTGGTATTTCGGAAACTAGTTATTTCTTAGAAGCTTGGCAACCCCTCTCAATGAAAGTGCTTTTCCACAGTCTGTGAATAGGGCTATTTGAAGAGGAAACTAACCATAGAGACAAAACTGAGA
>NW_027510911.1:0-29968 GCF_048772815.1 Callospermophilus lateralis
AGGGGTTGCCAAGCTTCCAAAAAACTACTAGTTTGCTGAAATCTCAGCAAACATTTTTTCACCAAATCTTGATGATACTTGGTGGTAATGATCAGTTCACTAATCCCACTTGGCTGCCCAACTTTCACTCTTCTAGGTTCAAGCGTTCGTTTCCAGTAACAGTTTGAATTTTTAGGTTTCACTCTGTTTTCTGTTATATAGAACTCTAAATCAAACACGGTTTGTGCCAGCTCCGTGAAACTTGACAAAATGAAGTAGTTATAAGTTCTATCTCTATGGTTTGTTTCCTCTTGAAGTACCCCATGCAGAGACTGGCGAAGAACACTTTCGTTTGAAAGGGGTTGCCAAGCTTCCAAAAAACTACTCGTTTGCTGAAATCTCAGCAAGCATTTTTTCACCAAATGTTGATGATACTTGGTGGTAATCATCAGTTCACTAAGCCCACTTGGCTGCCCAACATTCACTCTTCTAGGTTCAAGCGTTCGTTTCCAGTAACAGTTTGAATTTTTAGGTTTCACTCTGTTTTCTGCTATATAGATAGATGTGTTTGAAACTCTAAATCAAACACGGTTTGTGCTAGCTCCGTGAAACTTGACAAAATGAAGTAGTTCTAAGTTCTATCTCTATGGTTTGTTTCCTCTTGAAGCACCCCATGCAGAGACTGGCAAAGAACACTTTCGTTTGAAAGGGGTTGCCAAGCTTCCAAAAAACTACTAGTTTGCTGAAATCTCAGCAACCATTTTTTCACCAAATCTTGACGATACTTGGTGGTAATGATCAGTTCACTAAGCCCACTTGGCTGCCCAATTTTCACTCTTGTAGCTTCAAGCGTTCGTTTCCAGTAACACTTTGAATTTTTAGGTTTCACTCTGTTTTCTGCTATATAGATAGATGTGTTTGAAACTCTAAATCAAACACGGTTTGTGCTAGCTCCTTGAAACTTGACAAAATGAAGCAGTTCTAAGTTCTATCTCTATGGTTTGTTTCCTCTTGAAGTACCCCATGCAGAGACTGGCGAAAAACACTTTCGTTTGAAAGGGGTTGCCATGCTTGCAAAAAACTACTAGTTTGCTGAAATCTCAGCAAACATTTTTTCACCAAATTTTGACGATTCTTGGTGGTTATGATCAGTTCACTAAGCCCACTTGGCTGCCCAACTTTCACCCTTCTAGGTTCAAGCGTTCGTTTCCAGTAACAGTTTGAATTTTTAGGTTTCACTCTGTTTTCTG
The DNA here is from genome assembly GCF_048772815.1 of Callospermophilus lateralis. Classification (NCBI taxonomy): domain Eukaryota; kingdom Metazoa; phylum Chordata; class Mammalia; order Rodentia; family Sciuridae; genus Callospermophilus; species Callospermophilus lateralis. The sequence goes on from NW_027510911.1 coordinate 1,230, forward strand.
CTATATAGATAGATGTGTTTGAAACTCTAAATCAAACAAGGTTTGTGCTAGCTCCGTGAAACTTGACAAAATGAAGTAGTTCTAAGTTCTATCTCTATGGTTTGTTTCCTCTTGAAGTACCCCATGCAGAGACTGGCGAAGAACACTTTCGTTTGAAAGGGGTTGCCAAGCTTCCAAAAAACTACTAGTTTGCTGAAATCTCAGCAAACATTTTTTCACCAAATCTTGATGATACTTGGTGGTAATGATCAGTTCACTAAGCCCACTTGGCTGCCCAATTTTCACTCTTGTAGGTTCAAGCGTTCGTTTCCAGTAACACTTTGAATTTTTAGGTTTCACTCTGTTTTCTGCTATATAGATAGATGTGTTTGAAACACTAAATCAAACACGGTTTGTGCTAGCTCCTTGAAACTTGACAAAATGAAGTAGTTCTAAGTTCTATCTCTATGGTTTGTTTCCTCTTGAAGTACCCCATGCAGAGACTGGCGAAAAACACTTTCGTTTTAAAGGGGTTGCCAAGCTTCCAAAAAACTACTCGTTTGCTGAAATCTCTGCAACCATTTTTTCACCAAATCTTGATGATACTTGGTGGTAATGATCAGTTCACTAAGCCCACTTGGCTGCCCAATTTTCACTCTTGTAGCTTCAAGCGTTCGTTTCCAGTAACACTTTGAATTTTTAGGTTTCACTCTGTTTTCTGCTATATAGATAGATGTGTTTGAAACTCTAAATCAAACACGGTTTGTGCTAGCTCCTTGAAACTTGACCAAATGAAGTAGTTCTAAGTTCTATCTCTATGGTTTGTTTCCTCTTGAAGTACCCCATGCAGAGACTGGCGAAAAACACTTTCGTTTTAAAGGGGTTGCCAAGCTTCCAAAAAACTACTAGTTTGCTGAAATCTCAGCAAACATTTTTTCACCAAATCTTGATGATACTTGGTGGTAATGATCAGTTCACTAATCCCACTTGGCTGCCCAACTTTCACTCTTCTAGGTTCAAGCGTTCGTTTCCAGTAACAGTTTGAATTTTTAGGTTTCACTCTGTTTTCTGTTATATAGAACTCTAAATCAAACACGGTTTGTGCCAGCTCCGTGAAACTTGACAAAATGAAGTAGTTCTAAGTTCTATCTCTATGGTTTGTTTCCTCTTGAAGTACCCCATGCAGAGACTGGCGAAGAATACTTTCGTTTGAAAGGGGTTGCCAAGCTTCCAAAAAACTACTCGTTTGCTGAAATCTCAGCAAGCATTTTTTCACCAAATCTTGATGATACTTGGTGGTAATGATCAGTTCACTAAGCCCACTTGGCTGCCCAATTTTCAGTCTTCTAGGTTCAAGCGTTCGTTTCCAGTAACACTTTGAATTTTTAGGTTTCACTCTGTTTTCTGCTATATAGATAGATGTGTTGAAACTCTAAATCAAACACGGTTTGTGCTAGCTCCTTGAAACTTGACCAAATGAAGTAGTTCTAAGTTCTATCTCTATGGTTTGTTTCCTCTTGAAGTACCCCATGCAGAAACTGGCGAAAAACACTTTCGTTTGAAAGGGGTTCCCATGCTTCCAAAAAACTACTAGTTTGCTGAAATCTCAGCAAACATTTTTTCACCAAATCTTGATGATACTTGGTGGTAATGATCAGTTCACTAATCCCACTTGGCTGCCCAACTTTCACTCTTCTAGGTTCAAGCGTTCGTTTCCAGTAACAGTTTGAATTTTTAGGTTTCACTCTGTTTTCTGCTATATAGATAGATGTGTTTGAAACTCTAAATCAAACACGGTTTGTGCTAGCTCCGTGAAACTTGACAAAATGAAGTAGTTCTAAGTTCTATCTCTATGGTTTGTTTCCTCTTGAAGCACCCCATGCAGAGACTGGCAAAGAACACTTTCGTTTGAAAGGGGTTGCCAAGCTTCCAAAAAACTACTAGTTTGCTGAAATCTCAGCAACCATTTTTTCACCAAATCTTGACGATACTTGGTGGTAATGATCAGTTCACTAAGCCCACTTGGCTGCCCAATTTTCAGTCTTCTAGGTTCAAGCGTTCGTTTCCAGTAACAGTTTGAATTTTTAGGTTTCACTCTGTTTTCTGCTATATAGATAGATGTGTTTGAAACTCTAAATCAAACACGGTTTGTGCTAGCTCCGTGAAACTTGACAAAATGAAGTAGTTCTAAGTTCTATCTCTATGGTTTGTTTCCTCTTGAAGCACCCCATGCAGAGACTGGCAAAGAACACTTTCGTTTGAAAGGGGTTGCCAAGCTTCCAAAAAACTACTAGTTTGCTGAAATCTCAGCAACCATTTTTTCACCAAATCTTGACGATACTTGGTGGTAATGATCAGTTCACTAAGCCCACTTGGCTGCCCAATTTTCACTCTTGTAGCTTCAAGCGTTCGTTTCCAGTAACACTTTGAATTTTTAGGTTTCACTCTGTTTTCTGCTATATAGATAGATGTGTTTGAAACTCTAAATCAAACACGGTTTGTGCTAGCTCCTTGAAACTTGACAAAATGAAGCAGTTCTAAGTTCTATCTCTATGGTTTGTTTCCTCTTGAAGTACCCCATGCAGAGACTGGCGAAAAACACTTTCGTTTGAAAGGGGTTGCCATGCTTGCAAAAAACTACTAGTTTGCTGAAATCTCAGCAAACATTTTTTTCACCAAATTTTGACGATACTTGGTGGTAATGATCAGTTCACTAAGCCCACTTGGCTGCCCAACTTTCACTCTTCTAGGTTCAAGCGTTCGTTTCCAGTAACAGTTTGAATTTTTAGGTTTCACTCTGTTTTCTGCTATATAGATAGATGTGTTTGAAACTCTAAATCAAACAAGGTTTGTGCTAGCTCCGTGAAACTTGACAAAATGAAGTAGTTCTAAGTTCTATCTCTATGGTTTGTTTCCTCTTGAAGTACCCCATGCAGAGACTGGCGAAGAACACTTTCGTTTGAAAGGGGTTGCCAAGCTTCCAAAAAACTACTATTTTGCTGAAATCTCAGCAAACATTTTTTCACCAAATCTTGATGATACTTGGTGGTAATGATCAGTTCACTAAGCCCACTTGGCTGCCCAATTTTCACTCTTGTAGGTTCAAGCGTTCGTTTCCAGTAACACTTTGAATTTTTAGGTTTCACTCTGTTTTCTGCTATATAGATAGATGTGTTTGAAACTCTAAATCAAACACGGTTTGTGCTAGCTCCTTGAAACTTGACAAAATGAAGTAGTTCTAAGTTCTATCTCTATGGTTTGTTTCCTCTTGAAGTACCCCATGCAGAGACTGGCGAAAAACACTTTCGTTTGAAAGGGGTTGCCAAGCTTCCAAAAAACTACTCGTTTGCTGAAATCTCAGCAAACATTTTTTCACCAAATCTTGATGATACTTGGTGGTAATGATCAGTTCACTAATCCCACTTGGCTGCCCAACTTTCAATCATCTAGGTTCAAGCGTTCGTTTCCAGTAACAGTTTGAATTTTTAGGTTTCACTCTGTTTTCTGCTATATAGATAGATGTGTTTGAAACTCTAAATCAAGCACGGTTTGTGCTAGCTCCGTGAAACTTGACAAAATGAAGAAGTTCTAAGTTCTATCTCTATGGTTTTTTTTTTCTTGAAGTACCCCATGCAGAGACTGGCGAAGAACACTTTCGTTTGAAAGGGGTTGCCAAGCTTCCAAAAAACTACTCGTTTGCTGAAATCTCAGCAAACATTTTTTCACCAAATCTTGATGATACTTGGTGGTAATGATCAATTCACTAAGCCCACTTGGCTGCCCAATTTTCACTCTTCTAGGTTCAAGCGTTCGTTTCCAGTAACACTTTGAATTTTTAGGTTTCACTCTGTTTTCTGCTATATAGATAGATGTGTTTGAAACTCTAAATCAAACACGGTTTGTGCTAGCTCCTTGAAACTTGACCAAATGAAGTAGTTCTAAGTTCTATCTCTATGGTTTGTTTCCTCTTGAAGTACCCCATGCAGAGACTGGCGAAGAACACTTTCGTTTGAAAGGGGTTGCCAAGCTTCCAAAAAAACTACTCGTTTGCTGAAATCTCAGCAAACATTTTTTCACCAAATCTTGATGATACTTGGTGGTAATGATCAGTTCACTAAGCCCACTTGGCTGCCCAATTTTCACTCTTCTAGGTTCAAGCATTCGTTTCCAGTAACACTTTGAATTTTTAGGTTTCACTCTGTTTTCTGCTATATAGATAGATGTGTTTGAAACTCTAAATCAAACACGGTTTGTGCTAGCTCCTTGAAACTTGACAAATGAAGTAGTTCTAAGTTCTATCTCTATGGTTTGTTTCCTCTTGAAGTACCCCATGCAGAAACTGGCGAAAAACACTTTCGTTTGAAAGGGGTTGCCATGCTTCCAAAAAACTCCTAGTTTGCTGAAATCTCAGCAAACATTTTTTCACCAAATCTTGATGATACTTGGTGGTAATGATCAGTTCACTAATCCCACTTGGCTGCCCAACTTTCACTCTTCTAGGTTCAAGCGTTCGTTTCCAGTAACAGTTTGAATTTTTAGGTTTCACTCTGTTTTCTGCTATATAGATAGATGTGTTTGAAACTCTAAATCAAACACGGTTTGTGCTAGCTCCGTGAAACTAGACAAAATGAAGTAGTTCTAAGTTCTATCTCTATGGTTTGTTTCCTCTTGAAGTACCCCATGCAGAGACTGGCGAAAAACACTTTCGCTTGAAAGGGGTTGCCAAGCTTCCAAAAAACTACTAGTTTGCTGAAATCTCAGCAAACATTTTTTCACCAAATCTTGATGATACTTGGTGGTAATGATCAGTTCACTAATCCCACTTGGCTGCCCAACTTTCACTCTTCTAGGTTCAAGCGTTCGTTTCCAGTAACAGTTTGAATTTTTAGGTTTCACTCTGTTTTCTGTTATATAGAACTCTAAATCAAACACGGTTTGTGCCAGCTCCGTGAAACTTGACAAAATGAAGTAGTTATAAGTTCTATCTCTATGGTTTGTTTCCTCTTGAAGTACTCCATGCAGAGACTGGCGAAGAACACTTTCGTTTGAAAGGGGTTGCCAAGCTTCCAAAAAACTACTCGTTTGCTGAAATCTCAGCAAGCATTTTTTCACCAAATGTTGATGATACTTGGTGGTAATCATCAGTTCACTAAGCCCACTTGGCTGCCCAACATTCACTCTTCTAGGTTCAAGCGTTCGTTTCCAGTAACAGTTTGAATTTTTAGGTTTCACTCTGTTTTCTGCTATATAGATAGATGTGTTTGAAACTCTAAATCAAACACGGTTTGTGCTAGCTCCGTGAAACTTGACAAAATGAAGTAGTTCTAAGTTCTATCTCTATGGTTTGTTTCCTCTTGAAGCACCCCATGCAGAGACTGGCAAAGAACACTTTCGTTTGAAAGGGGTTGCCAAGCTTCCAAAAAACTACTAGTTTGCTGAAATCTCAGCAACCATTTTTTCACCAAAACTTGACGATACTTGGTGGTAATGATCAGTTCACTAAGCCCACTTGGCTGCCCAATTTTCACTCTTGTAGCTTCAAGCGTTCGTTTCCAGTAACACTTTGAATTTTTAGGTTTCACTCTGTTTTCTGCTATATAGATAGATGTGTTTGAAACTCTAAATCAAACACGGTTTGTGCTAGCTCCTTGAAACTTGACAAAATGAAGCAGTTCTAAGTTCTATCTCTATGGTTTGTTTCCTCTTGAAGTACCCCATGCAGAGACTGGCGAAAAACACTTTCGTTTGAAAGGGGTTGCCATGCTTGCAAAAAACTACTAGTTTGCTGAAATCTCAGCAAACATTTTTTCACCAAATTTTGACGATTCTTGGTGGTTATGATCAGTTCACTAAGCCCACTTGGCTGCCCAACTTTCACTCTTCTAGGTTCAAGCGTTCGTTTCCAGTAACAGTTTGAATTTTTAGGTTTCACTCTGTTTTCTGCTATATAGATAGATGTGTTTGAAACTCTAAATCAAACAAGGTTTGTGCTAGCTCCGTGAAACTTGACAAAATGAAGTAGTTCTAAGTTCTATCTCTATGGTTTGTTTCCTCTTGAAGTACCCCATGCAGAGACTGGCGAAGAACACTTTCGTTTGAAAGGGGTTGCCAAGCTTCCAAAAAACTACTAGTTTGCTGAAATCTCAGCAAACATTTTTTCACCAAATCTTGATGATACTTGGTGGTAATGATCAGTTCACTAAGCCCACTTGGCTGCCCAATTTTCACTCTTGTAGGTTCAAGCGTTCGTTTCCAGTAACACTTTGAAATTTTAGGTTTCACTCTGTTTTCTGCTATATAGATAGATGTGTTTGAAACACTAAATCAAACACGGTTTGTGCTAGCTCCTTGAAACTTGACAAAATGAAGTAGTTCTAAGTTCTATCTCTATGGTTTGTTTCCTCTTGAAGTACCCCATGCAGAGACTGGCGAAAAACACTTTCGTTTTAAAGGGGTTGCCAAGCTTCCAAAAAACTACTCGTTTGCTGAAATCTCAGCAACCATTTTTTCACCAAATCTTGATGATACTTGGTGGTAATGATCAGTTCACTAAGCCCACTTGGCTGCCCAATTTTCACTCTTCTAGGTTCAAGCGTTCGTTTCAAGTAACACTTTGAATTTTTAGGTTTCACTCTGTTTTCTGCTATATAGATAGATATGTTTGAAACTCTAAATCAAACACGGTTTGTGCTAGCTCCTTGAAACTTGACAAAATGAAGCAGTTCTAAGTTCTATCTCTATGGTTTGTTTCCTCTTGATGTACCCCATGCAGAGACTGGCGAAAAACACTTTCGTTTGAAAGGGGTTGCCATGCTTCCAAAAAACTACTAGTTTGCTGAAATCTCAGCAAACATTTTTTCACCAAATCTTGATGATACTTGGTGGTAATGATCAGTTCACTAATCCCACTTGGCTGCCCAACTTTCACTCTTCTAGGTTCAAGCGTTCGTTTCCAGTAACAGTTTGAATTTTTAGGTTTCACTCTGTTTTCTGCTATATAGATAGATGTGTTTGAAACTCTAAATCAAACAAGGTTTGTGCTATCTCCGTGAAACTTGACAAAATGAAGTAGTTCTAAGTTCTATCTCTATGGTTTGTTTCCTCTTGAAGTACCCCATGCAGAGACTGGCGAAGAACACTTTCGTTTGAAAGGGGTTGCCATGCTTCCAAAAAACTACTAGTTTGCTGAAATCTCAGCAAACATTTTTTCACCAAATCTTGATGATACTTGGTGGTAATGATCAGTTCACTAATCCCACTTGGCTGCCCAACTTTCACTCTTCTAGGTTCAAGCGTTCGTTTCCAGTAACAGTTTGAATTTTTAGGTTTCACTCTGTTTTCTGCTATATAGATAGATGTGTTTGAAACTCTAAATCAAACACGGTTTTTGCTAGCTCCGTGAAACTTGACAAAATGAAGTAGTTCTAAGTTCTATCTCTATGGTTTGTTTCCTCTTGAAGTACCCCATGCAGAGACTGGCAAAGAACACTTTCGTTTGAAAGGGGTTGCCAAGCTTCCAAAAAACTACTAGTTTGCTGAAATCTCAGCAATCATTTTTTCACCAAATCTTGATGATACTTGGTGGTAATGATCAGTTCACTAAGCCCACTTGGCTGCCCAATTTTCACTCTTGTAGCTTCAAGCGTTCGTTTCCAGTAACACTTTGAATTTTTAGGTTTCACTCTGTTTTCTGCTATATAGATAGATGTGTTTGAAACTCTAAATCAAACACGGTTTGTGCTAGCTCCTTGAAACTTGACCAAATGAAGTAGTTCTAAGTTCTATCTCTATGGTTTGTTTCCTCTTGAAGTACCCCATGCAGAGACTGGCGAAAAACACTTTCGTTTTAAAGGGGTTGCCAAGCTTCCAAAAAACTACTAGTTTGCTGAAATCTCAGCAAACATTTTTTCACCAAATCTTGATGATACTTGGTGGTAATGATCAGTTCACTAATCCCACTTGGCTGCCCAACTTTCACTCTTCTAGGTTCAAGCGTTCGTTTCCAGTAACAGTTTGAATTTTTAGGTTTCACTCTGTTTTCTGTTATATAGAACTCTAAATCAAACACGGTTTGTGCCAGCTCCGTGAAACTTGACAAAATGAAGTAGTTCTAAGTTCTATCTCTATGGTTTGTTTCCTCTTGAAGTACCCCATGCAGAGACTGGCGAAGAATACTTTCGTTTGAAAGGGGTTGCCAAGCTTCCAAAAAGCTACTCGTTTGCTGAAATCTCAGCAAGCATTTTTTCTCCAAATCTTGATGATACTTGGTGGTAATGATCAGTTCACTAAGCCCACTTGGCTGCCCAATTTTCAGTCTTCTAGGTTCAAGCGTTCGTTTCCAGTAACACTTTGAATTTTTAGGTTTCACTCTGTTTTCTGCTATATAGATAGATGTGTTGAAACTCTAAATCAAACACGGTTTGTGCTAGCTCCTTGAAACTTGACCAAATGAAGTAGTTCTAAGTTCTATCTCTATGGTTTGTTTCCTCTTGAAGTACCCCATGCAGAAACTGGCGAAAAACACTTTCGTTTGAAAGGGGTTCCCATGCTTCCAAAAAACTACTAGTTTGCTGAAATCTCAGCAAACATTTTTTCACCAAATCTTGATGATACTTGGTGGTAATGATCAGTTCACTAATCCCACTTGGCTGCCCAACTTTCACTCTTCTAGGTTCAAGCGTTCGTTTCCAGTAACAGTTTGAATTTTTAGGTTTCACTCTGTTTTCTGCTATATAGATAGATGTGTTTGAAACTCTAAATCAAACACGGTTTGTGCTAGCTCCGTGAAACTTGACAAAATGAAGTAGTTCTAAGTTCTATCTCTATGGTTTGTTTCCTCTTGAAGCACCCCATGCAGAGACTGGCAAAGAACACTTTCGTTTGAAAGGGGTTGCCAAGCTTCCAAAAACTACTAGTTTGCTGAAATCTCAGCAACCATTTTTTCACCAAATCTTGACGATACTTGGTGGTAATGATCAGTTCACTAAGCCCACTTGGCTGCCCAATTTTCACTCTTGTAGCTTCAAGCGTTCGTTTCCAGTAACACTTTGAATTTTTAGGTTTCACTCTGTTTTCTGCTATATAGATAGATGTGTTTGAAACTCTAAATCAAACACGGTTTGTGCTAGCTCCTTGAAACTTGACAAAATGAAGCAGTTCTAAGTTCTATCTCTATGGTTTGTTTCCTCTTGAAGTACCCCATGCAGAGACTGGCGAAAAACACTTTCGTTTGAAAGGGGTTGCCATGCTTGCAAAAAACTACTAGTTTGCTGAAATCTCAGCAAACATTTTTTCACCAAATTTTGACGATACTTGGTGGTAATGATCAGTTCACTAAGCCCACTTGGCTGCCCAACTTTCACTCTTCTAGGTTCAAGCGTTCGTTTCCAGTAACAGTTTGAATTTTTAGGTTTCACTCTGTTTTCTGCTATATAGATAGATGTGTTTGAAACTCTAAATCAAACAAGGTTTGTGCTAGCTCCGTGAAACTTGACAAAATGAAGTAGTTCTAAGTTCTATCTCTATGGTTTGTTTCCTCTTGAAGTACCCCATGCAGAGACTGGCGAAGAACACTTTCGTTTGAAAGGGGTTGCCAAGCTTCCAAAAAACTACTAGTTTGCTGAAATCTCAGCAAACATTTTTTCACCAAATCTTGATGATACTTGGTGGTAATGATCAGTTCACTAAGCCCACTTGGCTGCCCAATTTTCACTCTTGTAGGTTCAAGCGTTCGTTTCCAGTAACACTTTGAATTTTTAGGTTTCACTCTGTTTTCTGCTATATAGATAGATGTGTTTGAAACTCTAAATCAAACACGGTTTGTGCTAGCTCCTTGAAACTTGACAAAATGAAGTAGTTCTAAGTTCTATCTCTATGGTTTGTTTCCTCTTGAAGTACCCCATGCAGAGACTGGCGAAAAACACTTTCGTTTTAAAGGGGTTGCCAAGCTTCCAAAAAACTACTCGTTTGCTGAAATCTCAGCAAACATTTTTTCACCAAATCTTGATGATACTTGGTGGTAATGATCAGTTCACTAATCCCACTTGGCTACCCAACTTTCACTCTTCTAGGTTCAAGCGTTCGTTTCCAGTAACAGTTTGAATTTTTAGGTTTCACTCTGTTTTCTGTTATATAGAACTCTAAATCAAACACGGTTTGTGCCAGCTCCGTGAAACTTGACAAAATGAAGTAGTTATAAGTTCTATCTCTATGGTTTGTTTCCTCTTGAAGTACCCCATGCAGAGACTGGCGAAGAACACTTTCGTTTGAAAGGGGTTGCCAAGCTTCCAAAAAACTACTCGTTTGCTGAAATCTCAGCAAGCATTTTTTCACCAAATGTTGATGATACTTGGTGGTAATGATCAGTTCACTAAGCCCACTTGGCTGCCCAATTTTCACTCTTCTAGGTTCAAGCGTTCGTTTCCAGTAACACTTTGAATTTTTAGGTTTCACTCTGTTGTCTGCTATATAGATAGATGTGTTGAAACTCTAAATCAAACACGGTTTGTGCTAGCTCCTTGAAACTTGACCAAATGAAGTAGTTATAAGTTCTATCTCTATGGTTTGTTTCCTCTTGAAGTACCCCATGCAGAGACTGGCGAAAAACACTTTCGTTTAAAGGGGTTGCCAAGCTTCCAAAAAACGACTAGTTTGCTGAAATCTCAGCAAACATTTTTTCACCAAATCTTGATGATACTTGGTGGTAATGATCAGTTCACTAATCCCACTTCGCTGCCCAACTTTCACTCTTCTAGGTTCAAGCGTTCGTTTCCAGTAACACTTTGAATTTTTAGGTTTCACTCTGTTTTCTGTTATATAGAACTCTAAATGAAACACGGTTTGTACCAGCTCCGTGAAACTTGACAAAATGAAGTAGTTCTAAGTTCTATCTCTATGGTTTGTTTCCTCTTGAAGTACCCCATGCAGAGACTGGCGAAGAACACTTTCGTTTGAAAGGGGTTGCCATGCTTGGAAAAAACTACTAGTTTGCTGAAATCTCAGCAAACATTTTTTCACCAAATCTTGATGATACTTGGTGGTAATGATCAGTTCACTAAGCCCACTTGGCTGCCCAATTTTCACTCTTGTAGCTTCAAGCGTTCGTTTCCAGTAACACTTTGAATTTTTAGGTTTCACTCTGTTTTCTGCTATATAGATAGATGTGTTTGAAACTCTAAATCAAACACGGTTTGTGCTAGCTCCTTGAAACTTGACAAAATGAAGCAGTTCTAAGTTCTATCTCTATGGTTTGTTTCCTCTTGAAGTACCCCATGCAGAGACTGGCGAAAAACACTTTCGTTTGAAAGGGGTTGCCATGCTTGCAAAAAACTACTAGTTTGCTGAAATCTCAGCAAACATTTTTTCACCAAATTTTGACGATACTTGGTGGTAATGATCAGTTCACTAAGCCCACTTGGCTGCCCAACTTTCACTCTTCTAGGTTCAAGCGTTCGTTTCCAGTAACAGTTTGAATTTTTAGGTTTCACTCTGTTTTCTGCTATATAGATAGATGTGTTTGAAACTCTAAATCAAACAAGGTTTGTGCTAGCTCCGTGAAACTTGACAAAATGAAGTAGTTCTAAGTTCTATCTCTATGGTTTGTTTCCTCTTGAAGTACCCCATGCAGAGACTGGCGAAAAACACTTTCGTTTTAAAGGGGTTGCCAAGCTTCCAAAAAACTACTCGTTTGCTGAAATCTCAGCAACCATTTTTTCACCAAATCTTGATGATACTTGGTGGTAATGATCAGTTCACTAAGCCCACTTGGCTGCCCAATTTTCACTCTTCTAGGTTCAAGCGTTCGTTTCAAGTAACACTTTGAATTTTTAGGTTTCACTCTGTTTTCTGCTATATAGATAGATATGTTTGAAACTCTAAATCAAACACGGTTTGTGCTAGCTCCTTGAAACTTGACAAAATGAAGCAGTTCTAAGTTCTATCTCTATGGTTTGTTTCCTCTTGATGTACCCCATGCAGAGACTGGCGAAAAACACTTTCGTTTGAAAGGGGTTGCCATGCTTCCAAAAAACTACTAGTTTGCTGAAATCTCAGCAAACATTTTTTCACCAAATCTTGATGATACTTGGTGGTAATGATCAGTTCACTAATCCCACTTGGCTGCCCAACTTTCACTCTTCTAGGTTCAAGCGTTCGTTTCCAGTAACAGTTTGAATTTTTAGGTTTCACTCTGTTTTCTGCTATATAGATAGATGTGTTTGAAACTCTAAATCAAACAAGGTTTGTGCTATCTCCGTGAAACTTGACAAAATGAAGTAGTTCTAAGTTCTATCTCTATGGTTTGTTTCCTCTTGAAGTACCCCATGCAGAGACTGGCGAAGAACACTTTCGTTTGAAAGGGGTTGCCATGCTTCCAAAAAACTACTAGTTTGCTGAAATCTCAGCAAACATTTTTTCACCAAATCTTGATGATACTTGGTGGTAATGATCAGTTCACTAATCCCACTTGGCTGCCCAACTTTCACTCTTCTAGGTTCAAGCGTTCGTTTCCAGTAACAGTTTGAATTTTTAGGTTTCACTCTGTTTTCTGCTATATAGATAGATGTGTTTGAAACTCTAAATCAAACACGGTTTTTGCTAGCTCCGTGAAACTTGACAAAATGAAGTAGTTCTAAGTTCTATCTCTATGGTTTGTTTCCTCTTGAAGTACCCCATGCAGAGACTGGCAAAGAACACTTTCGTTTGAAAGGGGTTGCCAAGCTTCCAAAAAACTACTAGTTTGCTGAAATCTCAGCAATCATTTTTTCACCAAATCTTGATGATACTTGGTGGTAATGATCAGTTCACTAAGCCCACTTGGCTGCCCAATTTTCACTCTTGTAGCTTCAAGCGTTCGTTTCCAGTAACACTTTGAATTTTTAGGTTTCACTCTGTTTTCTGCTATATAGATAGATGTGTTTGAAACTCTAAATCAAACACGGTTTGTGCTAGCTCCTTGAAACTTGACCAAATGAAGTAGTTCTAAGTTCTATCTCTATGGTTTGTTTCCTCTTGAAGTACCCCATGCAGAGACTGGCGAAAAACACTTTCGTTTTAAAGGGGTTGCCAAGCTTCCAAAAAACTACTAGTTTGCTGAAATCTCAGCAAACATTTTTTCACCAAATCTTGATGATACTTGGTGGTAATGATCAGTTCACTAATCCCACTTGGCTGCCCAACTTTCACTCTTCTAGGTTCAAGCGTTCGTTTCCAGTAACAGTTTGAATTTTTAGGTTTCACTCTGTTTTCTGTTATATAGAACTCTAAATCAAACACGGTTTGTGCCAGCTCCGTGAAACTTGACAAAATGAAGTAGTTCTAAGTTCTATCTCTATGGTTTGTTTCCTCTTGAAGTACCCCATGCAGAGACTGGCGAAGAATACTTTCGTTTGAAAGGGGTTGCCAAGCTTCCAAAAAGCTACTCGTTTGCTGAAATCTCAGCAAGCATTTTTTCTCCAAATCTTGATGATACTTGGTGGTAATGATCAGTTCACTAAGCCCACTTGGCTGCCCAATTTTCAGTCTTCTAGGTTCAAGCGTTCGTTTCCAGTAACACTTTGAATTTTTAGGTTTCACTCTGTTTTCTGCTATATAGATAGATGTGTTGAAACTCTAAATCAAACACGGTTTGTGCTAGCTCCTTGAAACTTGACCAAATGAAGTAGTTCTAAGTTCTATCTCTATGGTTTGTTTCCTCTTGAAGTACCCCATGCAGAAACTGGCGAAAAACACTTTCGTTTGAAAGGGGTTCCCATGCTTCCAAAAAACTACTAGTTTGCTGAAATCTCAGCAAACATTTTTTCACCAAATCTTGATGATACTTGGTGGTAATGATCAGTTCACTAATCCCACTTGGCTGCCCAACTTTCACTCTTCTAGGTTCAAGCGTTCGTTTCCAGTAACAGTTTGAATTTTTAGGTTTCACTCTGTTTTCTGCTATATAGATAGATGTGTTTGAAACTCTAAATCAAACACGGTTTGTGCTAGCTCCGTGAAACTTGACAAAATGAAGTAGTTCTAAGTTCTATCTCTATGGTTTGTTTCCTCTTGAAGCACCCCATGCAGAGACTGGCAAAGAACACTTTCGTTTGAAAGGGGTTGCCAAGCTTCCAAAAACTACTAGTTTGCTGAAATCTCAGCAACCATTTTTTCACCAAATCTTGACGATACTTGGTGGTAATGATCAGTTCACTAAGCCCACTTGGCTGCCCAATTTTCACTCTTGTAGCTTCAAGCGTTCGTTTCCAGTAACACTTTGAATTTTTAGGTTTCACTCTGTTTTCTGCTATATAGATAGATGTGTTTGAAACTCTAAATCAAACACGGTTTGTGCTAGCTCCTTGAAACTTGACAAAATGAAGCAGTTCTAAGTTCTATCTCTATGGTTTGTTTCCTCTTGAAGTACCCCATGCAGAGACTGGCGAAAAACACTTTCGTTTGAAAGGGGTTGCCATGCTTGCAAAAAACTACTAGTTTGCTGAAATCTCAGCAAACATTTTTTCACCAAATTTTGACGATACTTGGTGGTAATGATCAGTTCACTAAGCCCACTTGGCTGCCCAACTTTCACTCTTCTAGGTTCAAGCGTTCGTTTCCAGTAACAGTTTGAATTTTTAGGTTTCACTCTGTTTTCTGCTATATAGATAGATGTGTTTGAAACTCTAAATCAAACAAGGTTTGTGCTAGCTCCGTGAAACTTGACAAAATGAAGTAGTTCTAAGTTCTATCTCTATGGTTTGTTTCCTCTTGAAGTACCCCATGCAGAGACTGGCGAAGAACACTTTCGTTTGAAAGGGTTTGCCAAGCTTCCAAAAAACTACTAGTTTGCTGAAATCTCAGCAAACATTTTTTCACCAAATCTTGATGATACTTGGTGGTAATGATCAGTTCACTAAGCCCACTTGGCTGCCCAATTTTCACTCTTGTAGGTTCAAGCGTTCGTTTCCAGTAACACTTTGAATTTTTAGGTTTCACTCTGTTTTCTGCTATATAGATAGATGTGTTTGAAACTCTAAATCAAACACGGTTTGTGCTAGCTCCTTGAAACTTGACAAAATGAAGTAGTTCTAAGTTCTATCTCTATGGTTTGTTTCCTCTTGAAGTACCCCATGCAGAGACTGGCGAAAAACACTTTCGTTTTAAAGGGGTTGCCAAGCTTCCAAAAAACTACTCGTTTGCTGAAATCTCAGCAAACATTTTTTCACCAAATCTTGATGATACTTGGTGGTAATGATCAGTTCACTAATCCCACTTGGCTACCCAACTTTCACTCTTCTAGGTTCAAGCGTTCGTTTCCAGTAACAGTTTGAATTTTTAGGTTTCACTCTGTTTTCTGTTATATAGAACTCTAAATCAAACACGGTTTGTGCCAGCTCCGTGAAACTTGACAAAATGAAGTAGTTATAAGTTCTATCTCTATGGTTTGTTTCCTCTTGAAGTACCCCATGCAGAGACTGGCGAAGAACACTTTCGTTTGAAAGGGGTTGCCAAGCTTCCAAAAAACTACTCGTTTGCTGAAATCTCAGCAAGCATTTTTTCACCAAATGTTGATGATACTTGGTGGTAATGATCAGTTCACTAAGCCCACTTGGCTGCCCAATTTTCACTCTTCTAGGTTCAAGCGTTCGTTTCCAGTAACACTTTGAATTTTTAGGTTTCACTCTGTTGTCTGCTATATAGATAGATGTGTTGAAACTCTAAATCAAACACGGTTTGTGCTAGCTCCTTGAAACTTGACCAAATGAAGTAGTTATAAGTTCTATCTCTATGGTTTGTTTCCTCTTGAAGTACCCCATGCAGAGACTGGCGAAAAACACTTTCGTTTAAAGGGGTTGCCAAGCTTCCAAAAAACGACTAGTTTGCTGAAATCTCAGCAAACATTTTTTCACCAAATCTTGATGATACTTGGTGGTAATGATCAGTTCACTAATCCCACTTCGCTGCCCAACTTTCACTCTTCTAGGTTCAAGCGTTCGTTTCCAGTAACACTTTGAATTTTTAGGTTTCACTCTGTTTTCTGTTATATAGAACTCTAAATGAAACACGGTTTGTACCAGCTCCGTGAAACTTGACAAAATGAAGTAGTTCTAAGTTCTATCTCTATGGTTTGTTTCCTCTTGAAGTACCCCATGCAGAGACTGGCGAAGAACACTTTCGTTTGAAAGGGGTTGCCATGCTTGGAAAAAACTACTAGTTTGCTGAAATCTCAGCAAACATTTTTTCACCAAATCTTGATGATACTTGGTGGTAATGATCAGTTCACTAAGCCCACTTGGCTGCCCAATTTTCACTCTTGTAGCTTCAAGCGTTCGTTTCCAGTAACACTTTGAATTTTTAGGTTTCACTCTGTTTTCTGCTATATAGATAGATGTGTTTGAAACTCTAAATCAAACACGGTTTGTGCTAGCTCCTTGAAACTTGACAAAATGAAGCAGTTCTAAGTTCTATCTCTATGGTTTGTTTCCTCTTGAAGTACCCCATGCAGAGACTGGCGAAAAACACTTTCGTTTGAAAGGGGTTGCCATGCTTGCAAAAAACTACTAGTTTGCTGAAATCTCAGCAAACATTTTTTCACCAAATTTTGACGATACTTGGTGGTAATGATCAGTTCACTAAGCCCACTTGGCTGCCCAACTTTCACTCTTCTAGGTTCAAGCGTTCGTTTCCAGTAACAGTTTGAATTTTTAGGTTTCACTCTGTTTTCTGCTATATAGATAGATGTGTTTGAAACTCTAAATCAAACAAGGTTTGTGCTAGCTCCGTGAAACTTGACAAAATGAAGTAGTTCTAAGTTCTATCTCTATGGTTTGTTTCCTCTTGAAGTACCCCATGCAGAGACTGGCGAAGAACACTTTCGTTTGAAAGGGGTTGCCAAGCTTCCAAAAAACTACTAGTTTGCTGAAATCTCAGCAAACATTTTTTCACCAAATCTTGATGATACTTGGTGGTAATGATCAGTTCACTAAGCCCACTTGGCTGCCCAATTTTCACTCTTGTAGGTTCAAGCGTTCGTTTCCAGTAACACTTTGAATTTTTAGGTTTCACTCTGTTTTCTGCTATATAGATAGATGTGTTTGAAACTCTAAATCAAACACGGTTTGTGCTAGCTCCTTGAAACTTGACAAAATGAAGTAGTTCTAAGTTCTATCTCTATGGTTTGTTTCCTCTTGAAGTACCCCATGCAGAGACTGGCGAAAAACACTTTCGTTTTAAAGGGGTTCCCAAGCTTCCAAAAAACTACTCGTTTGCTGAAATCTCAGCAAACATTTTTTCACCAAATATTGATGATACTTGGTGGTAATGATCAGTTCACTAATCCCACTTGGCTGCCCAACTTTCAATCATCTAGGTTCAAGCGTTCGTTTCCAGTAACAGTTTGAATTTTTAGGTTTCACTCTGTTTTCTGCTATATAGATAGATGTGTTTGAAACTCTAAATCAAGCACGGTTTGTGCTAGCTCCGTGAAACTTGACAAAATGAAGAAGTTCTAAGTTCTATCTCTATGGTTTTTTTTTTCTTGAAGTACCCCATGCAGAGACTGGCGAAGAACACTTTCGTTTGAAAGGGGTTGCCAAGCTTCCAAAAAACTACTCGTTTGCTGAAATCTCAGCAAACATTTTTTCACCAAATCTTGATGATACTTGGTGGTAATGATCAGTTCACTAAGCCCACTTGGCTGCCCAATTTTCACTCTTCTAGGTTCAAGCATTCGTTTCCAGTAACACTTTGAATTTTTAGGTTTCACTCTGTTTTCTGCTATATAGATAGATGTGTTTGAAACTCTAAATCAAACACGGTTTGTGCTAGCTCCTTGAAACTTGACAAAATGAAGTAGTTCTAAGTTCTATCTCTATGGTTTGTTTCCTCTTGATGTACCCCATGCAGAGACTGGCGAAAAACACTTTCGTTTGAAAGGGGTTGCCATGCTTCCAAAAAACTACTAGTTTGCTGAAATCTCAGCAAACATTTTTTCACCAAATCTTGATGATACTTGGTGGTAATGATCAGTTCACTAATCCCGCTTGGCTGCCCAACTTTCACTCTTCTAGGTTCAAGCGTTCGTTTCCAGTAACAGTTTGAATTTTTAGGTTTCACTCTGTTTTCTGCTATATACAACTCTAAATCAAACACGGTTTGTGCCAGCTCCGTGAAACTTGACAAAATGAAGTAGTTATAAGTTCTATCTCTATGGTTTGTTTCCTCTTGAAGTACCCCATGCAGAGACTGGCGAAGAACACTTTCGTTTGAAAGGGGTTGCCAAGCTTCCAAAAAACTACTCGTTTGCTGAAATCTCAGCAACCATTTTTTCACCAAATCTTGACGATACTTGGTGGTAATGATCAGTTCACTAAGCCCACTTGGCTGCCCAATTTTCACTCTTGTAGCTTCAAGCGTTCGTTTCCAGTAACACTTTGAATTTTTAGGTTTCACTCTGTTTTCTGCTATATAGATAGATGTGTTTGAAACTCTAAATCAAACACGGTTTGTGCTAGCTCCTTGAAACTTGACAAAATGAAGCAGTTCTAAGTTCTATCTCTATGGTTTGTTTCCTCTTGAAGTACCCCATGCAGAGACTGGCGAAAAACACTTTCGTTTGAAAGGGGTTGCCATGCTTGCAAAAAACTACTAGTTTGCTGAAATCTCAGCAAACATTTTTTCACCAAATTTTGACGATACTTGGTGGTAATGATCAGTTCACTAAGCCCACTTGGCTGCCCAACTTTCACTCTTCTAGGTTCAAGCGTTCGTTTCCAGTAACAGTTTGAATTTTTAGGTTTCACTCTGTTTTCTGCTATATAGATAGATGTGTTTGAAACTCTAAATCAAACAAGGTTTGTGCTAGCTCCGTGAAACTTGACAAAATGAAGTAGTTCTAAGTTCTATCTCTATGGTTTGTTTCCTCTTGAAGTACCCCATGCAGAGACTGGCGAAGAACACTTTCGTTTGAAAGGGGTTGCCAAGCTTCCAAAAAACTACTAGTTTGCTGAAATCTCAGCAAACATTTTTTCACCAAATCTTGATGATACTTGGTGGTAATGATCAGTTCACTAAGCCCACTTGGCTGCCCAATTTTCACTCTTGTAGGTTCAAGCGTTCGTTTCCAGTAACACTTTGAATTTTTAGGTTTCACTCTGTTTTCTGCTATATAGATAGATGTGTTTGAAACTCTAAATCAAACACGGTTTGTGCTAGCTCCTTGAAACTTGACAAAATGAAGTAGTTCTAAGTTCTATCTCTATGGTTTGTTTCCTCTTGAAGTACCCCATGCAGAGACTGGCGAAAAACACTTTCGTTTTAAAGGGGTTCCCAAGCTTCCAAAAAACTACTCGTTTGCTGAAATCTCAGCAAACATTTTTTCACCAAATATTGATGATACTTGGTGGTAATGATCAGTTCACTAATCCCACTTGGCTGCCCAACTTTCAATCATCTAGGTTCAAGCGTTCGTTTCCAGTAACAGTTTGAATTTTTAGGTTTCACTCTGTTTTCTGCTATATAGATAGATGTGTTTGAAACTCTAAATCAAGCACGGTTTGTGCTAGCTCCGTGAAACTTGACAAAATGAAGAAGTTCTAAGTTCTATCTCTATGGTTTTTTTTTTCTTGAAGTACCCCATGCAGAGACTGGCGAAGAACACTTTCGTTTGAAAGGGGTTGCCAAGCTTCCAAAAAACTACTCGTTTGCTGAAATCTCAGCAAACATTTTTTCACCAAATCTTGATGATACTTGGTGGTAATGATCAGTTCACTAAGCCCACTTGGCTGCCCAATTTTCACTCTTCTAGGTTCAAGCATTCGTTTCCAGTAACACTTTGAATTTTTAGGTTTCACTCTGTTTTCTGCTATATAGATAGATGTGTTTGAAACTCTAAATCAAACACGGTTTGTGCTAGCTCCTTGAAACTTGACAAAATGAAGTAGTTCTAAGTTCTATCTCTATGGTTTGTTTCCTCTTGATGTACCCCATGCAGAGACTGGCGAAAAACACTTTCGTTTGAAAGGGGTTGCCATGCTTCCAAAAAACTACTAGTTTGCTGAAATCTCAGCAAACATTTTTTCACCAAATCTTGATGATACTTGGTGGTAATGATCAGTTCACTAATCCCGCTTGGCTGCCCAACTTTCACTCTTCTAGGTTCAAGCGTTCGTTTCCAGTAACAGTTTGAATTTTTAGGTTTCACTCTGTTTTCTGCTATATACAACTCTAAATCAAACACGGTTTGTGCCAGCTCCGTGAAACTTGACAAAATGAAGTAGTTATAAGTTCTATCTCTATGGTTTGTTTCCTCTTGAAGTACCCCATGCAGAGACTGGCGAAGAACACTTTCGTTTGAAAGGGGTTGCCAAGCTTCCAAAAAACTACTCGTTTGCTGAAATCTCAGCAACCATTTTTTCACCAAATCTTGACGATACTTGGTGGTAATGATCAGTTCACTAAGCCCACTTGGCTGCCCAATTTTCACTCTTGTAGCTTCAAGCGTTCGTTTCCAGTAACACTTTGAATTTTTAGGTTTCACTCTGTTTTCTGCTATATAGATAGATGTGTTTGAAACTCTAAATCAAACACGGTTTGTGCTAGCTCCTTGAAACTTGACAAAATGAAGCAGTTCTAAGTTCTATCTCTATGGTTTGTTTCCTCTTGAAGTACCCCATGCAGAGACTGGCGAAAAACACTTTCGTTTGAAAGGGGTTGCCATGCTTGCAAAAAACTACTAGTTTGCTGAAATCTCAGCAAACATTTTTTCACCAAATTTTGACGATACTTGGTGGTAATGATCAGTTCACTAAGCCCACTTGGCTGCCCAACTTTCACTCTTCTAGGTTCAAGCGTTCGTTTCCAGTAACAGTTTGAATTTTTAGGTTTCACTCTGTTTTCTGCTATATAGATAGATGTGTTTGAAACTCTAAATCAAACAAGGTTTGTGCTAGCTCCGTGAAACTTGACAAAATGAAGTAGTTCTAAGTTCTATCTCTATGGTTTGTTTCCTCTTGAAGTACCCCATGCAGAGACTGGCGAAGAACACTTTCGTTTGAAAGGGGTTGCCAAGCTTCCAAAAAACTACTAGTTTGCTGAAATCTCAGCAAACATTTTTTCACCAAATCTTGATGATACTTGGTGGTAATGATCAGTTCACTAAGCCCACTTGGCTGCCCAATTTTCACTCTTGTAGGTTCAAGCGTTCGTTTCCAGTAACACTTTGAATTTTTAGGTTTCACTCTGTTTTCTGCTATATAGATAGATGTGTTTGAAACTCTAAATCAAACACGGTTTGTGCTAGCTCCTTGAAACTTGACAAAATGAAGTAGTTCTAAGTTCTATCTCTATGGTTTGTTTCCTCTTGAAGTACCCCATGCAGAGACTGGCGAAAAACACTTTCGTTTTAAAGGGGTTGCCAAGCTTCCAAAAAACTACTCGTTTGCTGAAATCTCAGCAAACATTTTTTCACCAAATCTTGATGATACTTGGTGGTAATGATCAGTTCACTAATCCCACTTGGCTGCCCAACTTTCACTCTTCTAGGTTCAAGCGTTCGTTTCCAGTAACAGTTTGAATTTTTAGGTTTCACTCTGTTTTCTGTTATATAGAACTCTAAATCAAACACGGTTTGTGCCAGCTCCGTGAAACTTGACAAAATGAAGTAGTTATAAGTTCTATCTCTATGGTTTGTTTCCTCTTGAAGTACCCCATGCAGAGACTGGCGAAGAACACTTTCGTTTGAAAGGGGTTGCCAAGCTTCCAAAAAACTACTCGTTTGCTGAAATCTCAGCAAGCATTTTTTCACCAAATGTTGATGATACTTGGTGGTAATGATCAGTTCACTAAGCCCACTTGGCTGCCCAATTTTCACTCTTCTAGGTTCAAGCGTTCGTTTCCAGTAACACTTTGAA
Organism: Callospermophilus lateralis; assembly: GCF_048772815.1. Taxonomy (NCBI): domain Eukaryota; kingdom Metazoa; phylum Chordata; class Mammalia; order Rodentia; family Sciuridae; genus Callospermophilus; species Callospermophilus lateralis. Next base: position 23,093 of record NW_027510911.1, read on the forward strand.
TTTTTAGGTTTCACTCTGTTGTCTGCTATATAGATAGATGTGTTGAAACTCTAAATCAAACACGGTTTGTGCTAGCTCCTTGAAACTTGACCAAATGAAGTAGTTATAAGTTCTATCTCTATGGTTTGTTTCCTCTTGAAGTACCCCATGCAGAGACTGGCGAAAAACACTTTCGTTTAAAGGGGTTGCCAAGCTTCCAAAAAACGACTAGTTTGCTGAAATCTCAGCAAACATTTTTTCACCAAATCTTGATGATACTTGGTGGTAATGATCAGTTCACTAATCCCACTTCGCTGCCCAACTTTCACTCTTCTAGGTTCAAGCGTTCGTTTCCAGTAACACTTTGAATTTTTAGGTTTCACTCTGTTTTCTGTTATATAGAACTCTAAATGAAACACGGTTTGTACCAGCTCCGTGAAACTTGACAAAATGAAGTAGTTCTAAGTTCTATCTCTATGGTTTGTTTCCTCTTGAAGTACCCCATGCAGAGACTGGCGAAGAACACTTTCGTTTGAAAGGGGTTGCCATGCTTGGAAAAAACTACTAGTTTGCTGAAATCTCAGCAAACATTTTTTCACCAAATCTTGATGATACTTGGTGGTAATGATCAGTTCACTAAGCCCACTTGGCTGCCCAATTTTCACTCTTGTAGCTTCAAGCGTTCGTTTCCAGTAACACTTTGAATTTTTAGGTTTCACTCTGTTTTCTGCTATATAGATAGATGTGTTTGAAACTCTAAATCAAACACGGTTTGTGCTAGCTCCTTGAAACTTGACAAAATGAAGCAGTTCTAAGTTCTATCTCTATGGTTTGTTTCCTCTTGAAGTACCCCATGCAGAGACTGGCGAAAAACACTTTCGTTTGAAAGGGGTTGCCATGCTTGCAAAAAACTACTAGTTTGCTGAAATCTCAGCAAACATTTTTTCACCAAATTTTGACGATACTTGGTGGTAATGATCAGTTCACTAAGCCCACTTGGCTGCCCAACTTTCACTCTTCTAGGTTCAAGCGTTCGTTTCCAGTAACAGTTTGAATTTTTAGGTTTCACTCTGTTTTCTGCTATATAGATAGATGTGTTTGAAACTCTAAATCAAACAAGGTTTGTGCTAGCTCCGTGAAACTTGACAAAATGAAGTAGTTCTAAGTTCTATCTCTATGGTTTGTTTCCTCTTGAAGTACCCCATGCAGAGACTGGCGAAGAACACTTTCGTTTGAAAGGGGTTGCCAAGCTTCCAAAAAACTACTAGTTTGCTGAAATCTCAGCAAACATTTTTTCACCAAATCTTGATGATACTTGGTGGTAATGATCAGTTCACTAAGCCCACTTGGCTGCCCAATTTTCACTCTTGTAGGTTCAAGCGTTCGTTTCCAGTAACACTTTGAATTTTTAGGTTTCACTCTGTTTTCTGCTATATAGATAGATGTGTTTGAAACTCTAAATCAAACACGGTTTGTGCTAGCTCCTTGAAACTTGACAAAATGAAGTAGTTCTAAGTTCTATCTCTATGGTTTGTTTCCTCTTGAAGTACCCCATGCAGAGACTGGCGAAAAACACTTTCGTTTTAAAGGGGTTCCCAAGCTTCCAAAAAACTACTCGTTTGCTGAAATCTCAGCAAACATTTTTTCACCAAATATTGATGATACTTGGTGGTAATGATCAGTTCACTAATCCCACTTGGCTGCCCAACTTTCAATCATCTAGGTTCAAGCGATCGTTTCCAGTAACAGTTTGAATTTTTAGGTTTCACTCTGTTTTCTGCTATATAGATAGATGTGTTTGAAACTCTAAATCAAGCACGGTTTGTGCTAGCTCCGTGAAACTTGACAAAATGAAGAAGTTCTAAGTTCTATCTCTATGGTTTTTTTTTTCTTGAAGTACCCCATGCAGAGACTGGCGAAGAACACTTTCGTTTGAAAGGGGTTGCCAAGCTTCCAAAAAACTACTCGTTTGCTGAAATCTCAGCAAACATTTTTTCACCAAATCTTGATGATACTTGGTGGTAATGATCAGTTCACTAAGCCCACTTGGCTGCCCAATTTTCACTCTTCTAGGTTCAAGCATTCGTTTCCAGTAACACTTTGAATTTTTAGGTTTCACTCTGTTTTCTGCTATATAGATAGATGTGTTTGAAACTCTAAATCAAACACGGTTTGTGCTAGCTCCTTGAAACTTGACAAAATGAAGTAGTTCTAAGTTCTATCTCTATGGTTTGTTTCCTCTTGATGTACCCCATGCAGAGACTGGCGAAAAACACTTTCGTTTGAAAGGGGTTGCCATGCTTCCAAAAAACTACTAGTTTGCTGAAATCTCAGCAAACATTTTTTCACCAAATCTTGATGATACTTGGTGGTAATGATCAGTTCACTAATCCCGCTTGGCTGCCCAACTTTCACTCTTCTAGGTTCAAGCGTTCGTTTCCAGTAACAGTTTGAATTTTTAGGTTTCACTCTGTTTTCTGCTATATAGAACTCTAAATCAAACACGGTTTGTGCCAGCTCCGTGAAACTTGACAAAATGAAGTAGTTATAAGTTCTATCTCTATGGTTTGTTTCCTCTTGAAGTACCCCATGCAGAGACTGGCGAAGAACACTTTCGTTTGAAAGGGGTTGCCAAGCTTCCAAAAAACTACTCGTTTGCTGAAATCTCAGCAAGCATTTTTTCACCAAATGTTGATGATACTTGGTGGTAATGATCAGTTCACTAAGCCCACTTGGCTGCCCAATTTTCACTCTTCTAGGTTCAAGCGTTCGTTTCCAGTAACACTTTGAATTTTTAGGTTTCACTCTGTTGTCTGCTATATAGATAGATGTGTTGAAACTCTAAATCAAACACGGTTTGTGCTAGCTCCTTGAAACTTGACCAAATGAAGTAGTTATAAGTTCTATCTCTATGGTTTGTTTCCTCTTGAAGTACCCCATGCAGAGACTGGCGAAAAACACTTTCGTTTAAAGGGGTTGCCAAGCTTCCAAAAAACGACTAGTTTGCTGAAATCTCAGCAAACATTTTTTCACCAAATCTTGATGATACTTGGTGGTAATGATCAGTTCACTAATCCCACTTCGCTGCCCAACTTTCACTCTTCTAGGTTCAAGCGTTCGTTTCCAGTAACACTTTGAATTTTTAGGTTTCACTCTGTTTTCTGCATTATAGATAGATGTGTTTGAAACTCTAAATCAAACACGGTTTGTGCTAGCTCCGTGAAACTTGACAAAATGAAGTAGTTCTAAGTTCTATCTCTATGGTTTGTTTCCTCTTGAAGTACCCCATGCAGAGACTGGCGAAAAACACTTTCGTTTGAAAGGGGTTGCCATGCTTCCAAAAAACTACTAGTTTGCTGAAATCTCAGCAAACATTTTTTCACCAAATCTTGATGATACTTGGTGGTAATGATCAGTTCACTAATCCCACTTGGCTGCCCAACTTTCACTCTTCTAGGTTCAAGCGTTCGTTTCCAGTAACAGTTTGAATTTTTAGGTTTCACTCTGTTTTCTGCTATATAGATAGATGTGTTTGAAACTCTAAATCAAACACGGTTTGTGGTAGCTCCTTGAAACTTGACCAAATGGAAGTAGTTCTAAGTTCTATCTCTATGGTTTGTTTCCTCTTGAAGTTCCCCATGCAGAGACTGGCGAAGAACACTTTCGTTTGAAAGGGGTTGCCAAGCTTCCAAAAAACTACTCGTTTGCTGAAATCTCAGCAAACATTTTTTTCACCAAATCTTGATGATACTTGGTGGTAATGATCAGTTCACTAAGCCCACTTGGCTGCCCAATTTTCACTCTTCTAGGTTCAAGCGTTCGTTTCCAGTAACAGTTTGAATTTTTAGGTTTCACTCTGTTTTCTGCTATATAGATAGATGTGTTTGAAACTCTAAATCAAACACGGTTTTTGCTAGCTCTTTGAAACTTGACAAAATGAAGTAGTTCTAAGTTCTATCTCTATGGTTTGTTTCCTCTTGAAGTACCCCATGCAGAAACTGGCGAAAAACACTTTCGTTTGAAAGGGGTTGCCATGCTTCCAAAAAACTACTAGTTTGCTGAAATCTCAGCAAACATTTTTTCACCAAATCTTGATGATACTTGGTGGTAATGAGCAGTTCACTAATCCCACTTGGCTGCCCAACTTTCACTCTTCTAGGTTCAAGCGTTCGTTTCCAGTAACAGTTTGAATTTTTAGGTTTCACTCTGTTTTCTGCTATATAGATAGATGTGTTTGAAACTCTAAATCAAACACGGTTTGTGCTAGCTCCGTGAAACTTGACAAAATGAAGTAGTTCTAAGTTCTATCTCTATGGTTTGTTTCCTCTTGAAGTACCCCATGCAGAGACTGGCGAAAAACACTTTCGCTTGAAAGGGGTTGCCAAGCTTCCAAAAAACTACTAGTTTGCTGAAATCTCAGCAAACATTTTTTCACCAAATCTTGATGATACCTGGTGGTAATGATCAGTTCACTAATCCCACTTGGATGCCCAACTTTCACTCTTCTAGGTTCAAGCGTTCGTTTCCAGTAACAGTTTGAATTTTTAGGTTTCACTCTGTTTTCTGTTATATAGAACTCTAAATCAAACACGGTTGGTGCCAGCTCCGTGAAACTTGACAAAATGAAGTAGTTCTAAGTTCTATCTCTATGGTTTGTTTCCTCTTGAAGTACCCCATGCAGAGACTGGCGAAGAACACTTTCGTTTGAAAGGGGTTGCCAAGCTTCCGAAAAACTACTCATTTGCTGAAATCTCAGCAAGCATTTTTTCACCAAATCTTGATGATACTTGGTGGTAATGATCAGTTCACTAAGCCCACTTGGCTGCCCAATTTTCACTCTTCTAGGTTCAAGCGTTCGTTTCCAGTAACACTTTGAATTTTTAGGTTTCACTCTGTTGTCTGCTATATAGATAGATGTGTTGAAACTCTATATCAAACACGGTTTGTGCTAGCTCCTTGAAACTTGACCAAATGAAGTAGTTCTAAGGTCTATCTCTATGGTTTGTTTCCTCTTGAAGTACCCCATGCAGAGACTGGCGAAAAACACTTTCGTTTGAAAGGGGTTGCCATGCTTCCAAAAAACTACTAGTTTGCTGAAATCTCAGCAAACAATTTTTCACCAAATCTTGATGATACTTGGTGGTAATGAGCAGTTCACTAATCCCACTTGGCTGCCCAACTTTCACTCTTCTAGGTTCAAGCGTTCGTTTCCAGTAACAGTTTGAATTTTTAGGTTTCACTCTGTTTTCTGCTATATAGATAGATGTGTTTGAAACTCTAAATCAAACACGGTTTGTGCTAGCTCCGTGAAACTTGACAAAATGAAGTAGTTCTAAGTTCTATCTCTATGGTTTGTTTCCTCTTGAAGTACCCCATGCAGAGACTGGCGAAAAACACTTTCGCTTGAAAGGGGTTGCCAAGCTTCCAAAAAACTACTAGTTTGCTGAAATCTCAGCAAACATTTTTTCACCAAATCTTGATGATACCTGGTGGTAATGATCAGTTCACTAATCCCACTTGGCTGCCCAACTTTCACTCTTCTAGGTTCAAGCGTTCGTTTCCAGTAACAGTTTGAATTTTTAGGTTTCACTCTGTTTTCTGTTATATAGAACTCTAAATCAAACACGGTTGGTGCCAGCTCCGTGAAACTTGACAAAATGAAGTAGTTATAAGTTCTATCTCTATGGTTTGTTTCCTCTTGAAGTACCCCATGCAGAGACTGGCGAAGAACACTTTCGTTTGAAAGGGGTTGCCAAGCTTCCGAAAAACTACTCATTTGCTGAAATCTCAGCAAGCATTTTTTCACCAAATCTTGATGATACTTGGTGGTAATGATCAGTTCACTAAGCCCACTTGGCTGCCCAATTTTCACTCTTCTAGGTTCAAGCATTCGTTTCCAGTAACACTTTGAATTTTTAGGTTTCACTCTGTTGTCTGCTATATAGATAGATGTGTTGAAACTCTAAATCAAACACGGTTTGTGCTAGCTCCGTGAAACTTGACAAAATGAAGTAGTTCTAAGTTCTATCTCTATGGTTTGTTTCCTCTTGAAGTACCCCATGCAGAGACTGGCGAAGAACACTTTCGTTTGAAAGGGGTTGCCAAGCTTCCAAAAAACTACTAGTTTGCTGAAATCTCAGCAACCATTTTTTCACCAAATCTTGATGATACTTGGTGGTAATGATCAGTTCACTAAGCCCACTTGGCTGCCCAATATTCACTCTTCTAGGTTCAAGCGTTCGTTTCCAGTAACACTTTGAATTTTTAGGTTTCACTCTGTTTTCTGCTATATAGATAGATGTGTTTGAAACTCTAAATCAAACACGGTTTGTGCTAGCTCCGTGAAACTTGACAAAATGAAGTAGTTCTAAGTTCTGTCTCTATGGTTTGTTTCCTCTTGAAGTACCAAATGCAGAGACTGGCGAAGAACAGTTTCGTTTGAATGGGGTTGCCAAGCTTCCAAAAAACTACTCGTTTGCTGAAATCTCAGCAACCATTTTTTCACCAAATCTTGATGATACTTGGTGGTAATGATCAGTTCACTAAGCCCACTTGGCTGCCCAATTTTCACTCTTCTAGGTTCAAGCGTTCGTTTCCAGTAACACTTTGAATTTTTAGGTTTCACTCTGTTTTCTGCTATAGAGATAGATGTGTTTGAAACTCTAAATCAAACACGGTTTGTGCTAGCTCCTTGAAACTTGACAAAATGAAGTAGTTCTAAGTTCTATCTCTATGGTTTGTTTCCTCTTGAAGTACCCCATGCAGAGACTGGCGAAAAACACTTTCGTTTGAAAGGGGTTGCCATGCTTCCAAAAAACTACTAGTTTGCTGAAATCTCAGCAAACATTTTTTCACCAAATCTTGATGATACTTGGTGGTAATGATCAGTTCACTAAT